>NC_043013.1:28392118-28399618 GCF_006345805.1 Octopus sinensis
GTGTGACACACTGGGTCTTTTGCTATAGCCTCAAGCTGACCAAAGCCTTGTGAGTGGATTTGGTAGGCGGAAACTCAAAGAAAGCTGTTATATATAATTGTGTTTGTGTGTGTGTGTTTGTGCCTGTGTTTGTCTTCCACTTCTGCTTGGCAACTTGTGTTGGTGTGTTTACATCCCTGTAAGCTAGTGATTTGGCAAGAGATGGATAGAATTAGTACAAGATTTAAAAAGAAAAAAATACTAGGGTCAATTCGTTGAACTAAAAATTACTCAAGATGGAGCTCCAGCATGGCCACAGTCTAATAATCAAAACAAGTAAAAAATAGAAAAAAAGATACATACAAATACATTACATACAACACACACATACATACATTACAATGCAGAATGTGGGTACATGCATGTTAATCTTCTGAAGTCATTACACCTGGAAAAGTGCAGAACAAAATCTCCTGTTTTTGAGCCTCACATATTTTACTGAAACTGTTTTTCTACCAAAGCAATTTTCAAATTTTGTAGCTGAAAACGTAGCTTATGATGTGACCAATCTAATATTGTAAACATCATCTAATTTGGTTAAAAACTGAGTAAGAGACAAAGCCTAGAAGTGGTCATCAGTGAGTAAATGTTGACCTTAAGAATATTATTCACACACTACCATGTGTGAGTGATACTGTGTATGCTTACACTCACACAAGGTCTTACATATCACATATATGTCATAAGCAGCACACACACACACACACACCTGCATGTGTGTCTATTTGTATAGGTATCAATAGCAGTGCTCCAGTGTGGCCTTTGTCAAGATGGCTACAGCAAAGAACTAAAGAACATGTCCATCTATATTTATGCCTTCTTCCTTTGAAGCCTCTCATAGTCTGAGGAAGATGATTCTGCAATTTCTTTACGAATATCCTGCACAGATGATTTTGTTTATAGTGATCAGATGGTTGTGCCGTACATTAGCTCACTCACTCCAGCCATCAAATCGATGGTACCTGTACAGGTGCACGGCACAGGTACAATGTAATTTCAGGACAGCATGTGATGAAATGTTTTGCTTAAGAAAACAACACATTACCCAATCTGGGAATTGAAACCATGGTCTTGTGATTGTAAGTGTAACACCAAAACCCCTAGGCCACACATCCTGTATGTACATTATGTTTACTTACACACATACTGCACATGTTTACTTATGCATATACTGGACATTTATGCACATACATACACATGCATGCTCATATAAATTGCATACAGGTACACACACACACATAAGATGCATGAGGATTGTGATTTGGTGGTGTCACTTTGGTAGCAGATATTATTATTATTATTATTATTATTATTATTATTATTATTCAATCAACATTGACAAGTTATTTCTCAAAAGAGATTTGCTGTTGGGGTTTAGTATAGATTGTCAGTGAGTCTTGCAGTTTGCCTCGAGGTGTGCCATGTATCTTTGCCACTTCTTTGATTAAACTCCACTCGTTCATAAATGGTGGGGAGGAAGCCGAGTGGACAGAAAACTGCTATTGGCAGTGGTGTTGGTGATGACGGTGATGATGCTGGTGATGACGGTGAGGCTGGCTTTTGTTTCTTTGACAGTTATCACTGTCAAAGTCATCACTGATTTTAAAATATCTGTCGTTAATTAAATAGATACATCAGGTTGTCCCATAGTTGTGGTTGTGTGACGGTGGTAGTGGTGGGTGATGCTGGCAGCATCCGCGGCTGTGATAGATGTAGTAGTATTGATGGTGGTAGTCATGTTAAGAGAGGATGTAATAATAATAACAGAGTGATAGTAAATTTGGTAAGGTTAGTAGTAGTTGTAAAGATTCTTATGTTAGTTCTAATAGTAATAGTAAAAAATTTGCTTTCAAATTTTGGCACAAGGCCAGCAATTTAGGAGAAAGGGTAAGTCGATTACATTGACCCCAGTGTTCAACTGGTACTTGTTTTATCAAACCCGGAAGGATGAAAAGCAAAGGTGACCTCGGTGGAATTTGAAAGTGGTGAAAGAAACATTGGGGCCTAGTAGTTATGATGCGGGGGCGGCAGTGGTTTAGTAATTGCTGTTGTTTTTTCAAACTAAGTCAACCATGACATTCCAGCCATGACCAGCCTATCTTTTAGGAGTGTATAGGACAGCATTGTTTCATGTCCTTTTCCCTTATTTAAGATAATAAGATGTAATATGAGGGAAATTTGGTTACTATTTCTAGTTGGTAGAAAGCCCACATAAATACCCTCTTATTAGTTCATAATGGTAGTACTATGAATTGAAGGAAATACTAGTCATTTATTATATTTTCTTTTTATATCACTAAAAGACTTGTCCTCATCATGTGATGTAAGGAAAGGAAGGTGCTAAAGATGGTAGAATTGACAGTTCCCTGGGAAACAAATATCGAAGCTGTTTTCCTCAGGAAAGAGAAAAATACAGCGAGTTTGTTGAACTCCATGAAAGGAATGGATGGGAAACAATATATCTTTCTGTAGAAATAGGTGTTAGAGGATTTGTTGGAACCAAGAGATTTTGGATTAGTATCAAAAGAGATATGTTACCAGAAAATTATTAAGCTGCTGAGAAATCGAGGCATTACATCTGGTTCAAGAAAGAGGACGAGTAGTGCAGTAAGAATGAAAATTAAGAAGGGTGGAAACATATGGCCCAGAGTCACAAATCTGACTTAACAAAGTTTGTGCTGTTGTGTGGGAGTTTTACGAAAGCACATGGATCAGTGGTTAGAGTGTTGGGCTCACAGTCATGAGGTAATGAGTTTGATTCCTGGACCAGGCTGTGTGTTCTGTTCTTGAGAAAGACACTTAATTTCACAATGCTCCAGTCCACCCAGCTGTAAAAATGAATTGCAATGTTACTAATGCCAAGCTGTATCAGAGAGGGGAGGCTGGTATGCATGGGTGACTGTTGTTGGTCTTCCATAAACAAATATGCCCAGACATGTGTTTCAGAGGGTAACTTTCTAGGTTCAATCCCATGGTCATTTATGACTGAAGGGGGTCTTTACCCTCTGTTGCTTACATTGGTGGGTGACCTCAGGCAGCTCTATTGTCACAGTGGAAGGGTCCAAAACACCTACAGAGCTGCTTCACTGCCTGATGAGACTCTGGCTCCCACATTCAGAGACAGATTACAGCAACACCTACAGCATACAAGTTTTTAACCCTTTTCACCTTAAAGTTACAGTTGATAAATAAATAATGTTGTTGGTTACAGGTTTCCAACAAATTAATCTGGAGTTGACTGTATATCACAAGGCACTGTTTTTTTTTTAATCTTTCTTAACCATTTTGTTATCGTATTTCTATTGGATTACGTTTGTTTTAAAATATTTTGAAGATAACGAAGAAATTAGTAGAAATTAGTCATTATTAAGCAGATGTTTGGAACATAGATTAACATTAAAATGATTGATAGTTGGTTTTCATTTAGATCTCTTTGAAACAGGAAGTTTGTATCTCAAAACCAAGTCAGTTTTTAGGTGTGTTGGCATCAAAGGGCCAATGTTGTTTCCCATGCTTGCATGGGTTAGAGGAGTATATTATCGAGGCATTGTTTTACAGCTGGATGACCTTTATGTTGCTAACTCTTTATCTGTTTTTGGAATAATGGATCTCACATGTCTTTGAAAGAGCAAAGCTGATGGACAATTTGTTTCCAGGGGAAATGACCACGACATCATTGCTTGAAGCTCAGTGAAATTTTTCAGAGAAGCACAGATGAAAATGTACAAACACATATATATATATGCATGCACAGACACAGACACAGACACAGACACACACACACACACACACGTGCACACACATGCACAAACACACACACACACACATGTGCATGCACACACATGCACATGCACACATATAAGTATACACACATGCAAGTATACACACATGCATTTATGCATGCACACTCGCATATGCATGTACACACACATGCATGCACAGACACACACATGCATGCACATGCACACATACATTCAAGCACACACATACATGCACATGCACACATGCATACACACATACATGCACATACACACGCACACACATACACATATGTACACACAATATTATGAATAGGGATTGTTTACTTGAAAGTTTCTCATTACAACCTGTTTGAGAAATCAACCTTGATGAAACTTCAATATTTTGATTCTGTACCCAGTATTGAATCCTTCATTCAGAGCATGCTTATTGTACATGACTAAGCAAAATGAAAAAAACGTGTGTGCGTACATATTCACACCAATGCATGCACATGCATATTCCAGATGGGTTTCTGCAGAGTCAACCACTTCCACCTACAAAGCATTGGTTAATCGGAGTCTGTAAGAAGGCGGCACTCATCCAAGATGCTGTGCAGAAGAGGGATCAATTCTGGAATTGTGCATTTGTGAAATGAAGTTCTTAGACACGTCTCCTTACCTGTATAACAGTTTCAATTGAAATTGAGGTGGTGGTGGTCATGGTAGTGGCGATGCTGTTGACTGTGGTAATGGTGGTGGTAGTAGTAGTAATAATGGTTGTAATGATGATGACGTTTATGGTGGTGATGTTAGTTGTAGTGGTCGTGATGATGATGATGTTGTGTTTGATAACGCTTGGTGATGAAGTGTTGGGTTAGGGTCATAAATGTTTTTTCGGTGGTTTTTGTTGGTAGTAATGGTTGTTTTATAAATTTGACCAAAATATTAAAAAAAAAAATGCCATAATAATATAAAGAAATAATTGTGGTGATGGTGATGATGATGATGATGATCCATTTGAGACCTGTGTCCATCTGCATGAAAAAACTCTAGCAACCATAGAAATTGAATCTAAAAACATTGATGATGTTGATGATGGTAGTGGTCATTGCTCATGAGAGTAATTTTGTTTTAATTGTTTTTTCCTCATTAGCAAGGAAGTTGATAGTGATGGCTTTGCAATCCTGACAATTTAGGATGATGGTGGTGAGTGGTTAATTTATTAATGATTGGTTCTCAGGTTCTCACTGCTTCTGGTTTTAAGTGGTGCCAGATCTTTGGTGTTTTAGCTTTAATATAGCACCCTAGTTAACAGGAGCAACTCTCTGTAAATGTTAGTGATTTTGCCAGAGCAACAAGCTGGCCTCTGTGCTGATGGCACATAAAAAGCACTATTCGAGCGTGATCGTTACCTGCATTGCCTTACTAGCACTTGTGCTGGTGGCACGTGAAAAAAAAACATTCGAGTGAGGTTGTTGCCAGTACCGCTGGACTGGCTCCTGTGCAGATAGCACATAAAAACCACCATTTGAGCATGGCCATTGCCAGTACCACCTGATTGGCCCTCGTGCCGGTGGCACATAAAAGCACCCACTACACTCTTGGAGTGGTTGGCGTTAGGAAGATCATCCAGCTGTAGAAACTCTGCCAGATCAGATTGGAGTCTGGTGCAGCCATCTGGATCACCAGATCTCAGTCAAATCGTCCAACCCATGCTAGCATGGAAAGCGGATGTTAAACGATGATGATGATGATGATGTAGTAGTAGTAGTAGTAGTAGTACAAGCGAATAGCTGACATTTGCAATTCCTTTCTTTGCATTCCAAATTCTCTGCAAGAATGATTTCTTTAGAACTTCCAATTATGAGATCAACATCAGTTTGCAAAGATGTTTCCTTTTTTTAATTTTCCTATCAATTGTCAGGATTATTTCTTGAGGAACATACTGGATTGATTTAACCCCTTAGCATTTAAACTGGCCATATCCAGCCAAAATATTCTGCTTGTTTTATGTTAAAGCCAATCAAATCTGGCCTTTCACACCAACCCTACAATGTCATTCTAAAAAGAAATAATTATCTCATCCAAGTCTCAAAGCTATAACATAATGTATGATTAATACAAAACAATGTGAATAAATAATCATTACATTAAACAGAATAATCTGAATGCTAACCGTTTAATCGGTTATGCTGTTGCTTAACCAAATTTTGTGGATTCGAATCTATGTCAACAAAATTCCTCTGACCCTTGCCTGCATGGAAAAGTAGATGTTAAAATCAATGACGGATATAGATTAAAGTGAACTGGTGAATCTATTTAACATTTAATGTGTAAAACCAGAACATCGACTCCTCTAAATTCTTAAATTATTCCAATCATCAATAACCTTGTAGCATTTTGTTGCAGAACCATTATAATTATCTGCTTATTAACCCCTATTTGTGTCCCCAGTTGTGAGTGGGGAGTGAGCTGTTGTGGCAAAGAAGTAAAATTCAAAATTTTCCTTTGAGCTCAAAATACTTTTATGTTAATGTAGGAATTTTCCTTTTGTCTTTTACTTCAATGGTTATTTTTTTTCTTTTTAATTCTTAATAGCAAAATTTGCCTCTTGGAATTTACATTTTCTGTTACACTCCACTTATATGAAAGTTGAAGAATTCAAATTTGTTTTATATTTATTTTTTGAATATCTCCTGTTTTCTCTGTTGACATTACAAAACCTTAGGTTCATAATTGTATTGTAGCCTAAAAGAAATTATTATTCTTTTTATTGTTGTTTTTTTTTCTTTTTCTCATGATCTGTGTATTTCATCTAATTTGCCTTCCAGCTATATTCAGAAACCATATCTCACTTTGTAGTGTATAGATGTACACTGTATACATATATATATATATATATATATATATACATCTTATATGTAAGCACACACACACACATATATATATATATATATATATATATATATATATATATACATATATATATATATATGTTGTATATATTGCGTGTATATATATATGTGTGTATATATTTATCTAATGTATGTGTGTATGTATGTGTATGTACATATATATGTATACATACACAAACACATACTGAATTTGTCGCAAAAATATTTTCTTCATACTTTCTTTCCATTATTTTCTTTAGAATGAAGATTTTGGAAATATATGTGTGTGTGTGTGTGTATCTTTGTGTCTCCCTGTCTTGACAGCGCATGATCATTGGAAATGAATGCCATTCACTTCCGATATTCTATGAAACCACGTCTGGTCAAGGGGAAATGGTACCTTGCTTGGGAATGGGTGAGGGTTAGGGAAAGGAAGGGTGTATAGTCATAGAAAATCTACCTCATTAGCTCTGTCAGATCCATATGTAAGCATGGAAAGGTGGTCATTATAAAAACACCCTTAATTCTTGATATCATTGCCATTCTGTGAAAGTTAAACTTTATATATATATATATACTCTTTTACTCTTTACTTTTTTACTTGTTTCAGTCATTTGACTGCAGCCATGCGGACGTAAACACACCAGCATCGGTTGTCAAGTGATGTTGGGGGTGGGGGCAAACATAGACACACAAATACACACGCACATATATATACATATACATATATACAATGGGCTTCTTTCAGTCTCCGTCTACTGAAACCATGTTGAATCAGACTGGAGTTTAGTGCAGCTCACCCAGTTGCCATCTCTGGGTCAAACCAT
>NC_043013.1:28404618-28419618 GCF_006345805.1 Octopus sinensis
TGCTCTTGGCTTAGACATTTTTGGGAGCATCAAGATTGAACTGTCTCAAGTGTAACTGCCTGAAACAGTAAGGACATCTGATAACGACTGAAGAAAGAAGGTCACAAGTGACCTGTCCTTTTAATTGTTGTTTCTCCTGTCTGCCTTTGTGTCATCTATCTGCCTAAATGCTTTATTATCCTCTGATATGCTTTTGTTCCATTTTATATATATATATATACAAACAGTGTAAGCTATTATTCCAAGCTAAGGAATTCCAACCACGATTCGTGGTTCACTACCTCAACAGCTCCTTTATAGGATCCAGTGGCTAAGGACTGTAGCTGTTTCACTTGAAAGAGAATCATCATCATCATTTAATATCTGATTTCCATGCTAGTATGGATTGGATGGTTTGACTGAGGTCTGGAAGTCAGCAGCTGTACCAGGCTCCAATCTGATCTTGCATGGTTTCTACAGCTGAATGCCCTTCCGAACGCCAACCACTCCAAGAGTGAAGTGGGTGCTTTTTATGTGCCCCACCAGCATGGGAGCCAGTCAGCTGTCCCTGGCATCAACCACGTTCAGATGGTGCTTTTTACGTTCCACCATCACAGGAGCCAGTCAGGCAGCCCTGGCATCAACCATGTTCAGATGGTGCTTTTTACGTTCCACCATCACAGGAGCCAGTCAGGCAGCCCTGGCATCAACCATGTTCAGATGGTGCTTTTTATGTGCCACCATCACAGGAGCCAGTCAGGCTGCCCTGGCATCAACCACGTTCAGATGGTGCTTTTTACGTTCCACCATCACAGGAGCCAGTCAGGCTGCCCTGGCATCAACCACATTCAGATGGTGCTTTTTATGTGCCACCAGCATGGGAGCCAGTCAGGCAGCCCTGGCATCAACCATGTTCAGATGGTGCTTTTTACGTGCCACTATCACAGGAGCCAGTCAGGCAGCTCTGGCATCAACCACATTCAGATGGTGCATTTTATGTTCCACCAGCATAGGAGCCAGTCAGGCATCCCTGGCATCAACCACATTTAGATGGTGCTATTTATGTGCCACCAGCATGGGAGCCAGTCAGGCGTCCCTGGCATCAAACACATTCAGATGGTGCTTTTTATGTTCCACCAGCATGGGAGCCAGTCAGGCAGCCCTGGCATCAACCACATTCAGATGGTGCTTTTTATGTGCCACCAGCATGGGAGCCTGTCAGGCAGCCCTGGCATCAACCACATTCAGATGGTGCTTTTTATGTGCCACCAGCATGGGAGCCTGTCAGGCGTCCCTGGCATCAACCACATTCAGATGGTCTAATTATGTTCCCCAGCATGGGAGCCAGTCAGGCAGCCCTGTCATCACCACATTCAGATGGTGCTTTTTATGTGCCACCAGATAGGAGCCAGTCAGGCGTCCTGGCATCAACCACATTCAGATGGTGCTATTTATGTGCCACCAGCATGGGAGCCAGTCAGCTGTCCCTGGCATCAACCACGTTCAGATGGTGCTTTTTACGTTCCACCATCACAGGAGCCAGTCAGGCAGCCCTGGCATCAACCATGTTCAGATGGTGCTTTTTACGTGCCACCATCACAGGAGCCAGTCAGGCTGCCCTGGCATCAACCACGTTCAGATGGTGCTTTTTACGTTCCACCACACAGGAGCCAGTCAGGCTGCCTGGCATCAACCACATTCAGATGGTGCTTTTTATGTGCCACCAGCATGGGAGCCAGTCAGGCAGCCCTGGCATCAACCATGTTCAGATGGTGTTTTACGGCCACTATCACAGGAGCCAGTCAGGCAGCTCTGGCATCAACCACATTCAGATGGTGCATTTTATGTTCCACCAGCATAGGAGCCAGTCAGGCATCCCTGGTATCAACCACATTTAGATGGTGCTATTTATGTGCCACCAGCATGGGAGCCAGTCAGGCGTCCCTGGCATCAAACACATTCAGATGGTGCTTTTTATGTTCCACCAGCATGGGAGCCAGTCAGGCAGCCCTGGCATCAACCACATTCAGATGGTGCTTTTTACGTGCCACTATCACAGGAGCCAGTCAGGCGTCCCTGGCATCAAACACATTCAGATGGTGCTTTTTATGTGCCACCAGCATGGGAGCCTGTCAGGCAGCCCTGGCATCAACCACATTCAGATGGTGCTTTTTATGTGCCACCAGCATGGGAGCCTGTCAGGCGTCCCTGGCATCAACCACATTCAGATGGTGCTAATTATGTTCCACCAGCATGGGAGCCAGTCAGGCAGCCCTGTCATCAACCACATTCAGATGGTGCTTTTTATGTGTCACCAGCATAGGAGCCAGTCAGGCGTCCCTGGCATCAACCACATTCAGATGGTGCTATTTATGTGCCACCAGCATGGGAGCCAGTCAGGCGTCTCTGGTATCAACCACATTCAGATGGTGCTAATTATGTTCCACCAGCATGGGAGCCTGTTAGGCAGCCCTGGCATCAACCACATTCAGATGGTGCTATTTATGTGCCACCAGCATGGGAGCCAGTCAGGCAGCCCTGGCATCAACCACATTCAGATGGTGCTATTTATGTGCCACCAGCATGGGAGCCAGTCAGGCAGCCCTGGCATCAACCATGTTTGGTATGTGCTTTTTATGTGCCACCAGCATAGGTGCCAGTCAGGGGGCACTGGCTTCAATCAGGAGACCTGTCAATGGCACTTCATCCAGGCATAAACCTGAACTGCATCTCATCCAGTCTTGTTCTTACCTTATCATGTTTATTTTTAGATGCTTTTCTTTTTCTTTTACTCTGTACTTTTACTTGTTTCAGTCATTTGACTGTGGCCATGCTGGAGCACCGCCTTTTAGTCGAGCAAATTGACCCCAGAACTTATTCTTTGTAAACCTAGTATTTATTCTATCAGTCTCTTTTGCTGAACTGCTAAGTTACGCGGATGTAAACACACCAGTATCAGTTGTCAAGCAATGTTGGGGGACAAACACACACATACATATATATATATATATATATATATATACATATATACGACAGGCTTCTTTCAGTTTCCGTCTACCAAATCCACTCACAAGGCTTTGGTCGGCCTGAGGCTATAGTAGAAGACATTTGCCCAAGGTATCACGCAGTGGGACTGAACTCGGAACCATGTGGTTGGTAAGCAAGCCACTTACCACACAGCCACTCCTACACCTATGATTATATGTATCAATTTCACAATTGTTGCCTTAATAAAAGCTAATGGGTTTGTACTCTAAGTGAAAAGTACACAAATAGCGCTTGCTTCAGTCTGCTTGGCCATCAACAGGTGTCACATTCTTACTACATTTTGAATTGTTAGACCTTTGGAAGAACATTGAACACTGAAAAACCAATCATGAAAATATTCAATGCTGAGCAAAGCAAAGCCAATCTATCCTTTCCTAAAGTAGAACCATAGGAAAAAATTTAGTTTTAAACTAAAACACAAAACAACAAAATTACTAGAAACTGAATCGGGCTAGTATTGAACCCAGTTGTCTTCAACCTTGTTGAGTTCACAGCCTGTTCCATGTATTAAGTTTGATTGAAATTTATTTTTTAAATAATAAGAAAAGAGAGGAAAAAAATTAAGTTCTCTTTTGAAATAATCAACCTCTGTAACTTATTTTTACTCTGCTTTCCATAAAATTATCAAAATATGTATATAAGAAAAAGCAAACAAATGAACCAAAAAAAGCAAAACAAGAATAAAACAAAGCAAGGTTCTTGAAATAATTTTGAAATAAGCTTAAATTTAATGGATCACGATTTTCAAATTAGCTACAGTTTATGTTGTGCTTCTATTAATCTATAATTCTCTTCTGATATAGATTTTTATTAAATTGATTTATTTTCTTCCCCCTCTCTGTCTGTCTATCTGTCTTTCTCTCTCTCTCTCTCTCTCTCTCTCTCCTGCTTCTGTTTCTCCTGATATTCCTCCTCCTCCTCTAGCTCCTTCCTCTTCTTTCCATCCTTCCTCTATGCCGACTAGCATGCTGTTAGTTATCGATTTATTCGTCATGATGTGCACCTGCAGTTGTTTGACAGTTCCAATGGTTAATGCAAAAGAGAGAATTTCATAATTATTTACTTAACATTGTTATATAAATTTAATACACTCGTTTTAACTGCAAGCAACCTGTCCATAAACCTTTTGTGTTTTTTGTTGTTGTTATTGTTGCTGTTGTTGCAGGAAAAATATATTTCCTTGCCTCTCTCTCTCTCTCTCTCTCTCTACACTATTATGTTTTCGGTTAATTTTTCATTCACCAACCAAACTTTTATGGTACTCTGAGCCTATTTATTTAAAATACCTCTGACTTGCATTGATGAAAAACGAAACAAAAACAACAGCAACAACTGCAACAACAACAACAACAACAACAACGCCAACGCCAACAACAGCAACAACAAAGCAAAATGGTATAAAACGGAAATCCAAACCGAAACCCAAACAAGAGAAATTAAAGCCAAGTTCAGCATGGTTAATTGATTTTCTGTCCATTAGTGAACTGGAGCTGAAAGAGTCATCAATGATTCAGACCTCACACCCATCATGTGAGGTAGATATACTGGCTGATTAACCCTATGGTTGTGGTGGTGGTGATGGCGATGGTGGCAATGGTGGGTGTTGTTGTTTTGTAGCTAATCTCTCTCTCTCTCTGGTTTTTCTTTTTCTCTTTTTTTTTTGTTCCTGATTTTGTTTCTCTATCTTCCTGTGAGTCAAAGCCTTTCCACTACAGGAAAGAGGAATACAGTGGAATATTCTACCTATTTTATAATAAAAGTAATATATTTATTTTTGTTTTACAAAAAAAAAAAAAAAAAACCCAGAAAAAACAGACATTAAAAAATGGGGAAAAAGGAAAAGGAAAACGAAATATAAATACCACAATGAGAATAGGATTAGTTACCATTGTGTAGAAGTTTATAATGGGTGTGAAGATGCTTTGTATGTTTATGTGTGCATGTATGTATATATATAGGGTTTTCTACATACACACACACATATATATGTGTGTATATGTGTGTGTGTATATATGTGTATATATATATGTATATACGTATATATATATATATATATATATATAATATATATATATATATATATATAATATATATATATATATATATTATATATATATATGTATGTATGTGTGTTTATATGACTGTGTATGCAATAGGTTTGTGTAGGTATGTGTGCATTTTTATATTTTGATTAAATATGTAGTGTGTGTATATATATATATATATATATATATATATATATATATATATATATATGTATATATATATATATATGTGTGTGTGTGTGTGTTTGTGGATATATGTTGTGTGTGTATGTGCATACACACACACACACATATGCATGCACACACATATTGAGTAGCATGCTTTGATAGGATACACTTCACCAGAATTTTTTGACTCAGGCCAAGTAAAACATTCCATTCCTATTTCCTTGTTGTATAAACCATGTTTTTGAAGCAAGGACAAGCTAGATTGCCATGGTAGAGGCACATATAATACCAGAACAAAGACAAAATCAAAAATTGATATTATTAATGCATTTCAGATATTAAATTGTGAACATTTGGTTTTGTTTATATTCTGCATATATTGAGTTGGATGGTGTAACTAGAACTGGCATCGTTTCTATGACTGGATGCTCTTCCTACACACACACTCACTCACACACATATATGACTGAGACATCTGGTACCTTGTTGTATACAAGAAGATCCATCCAGCACAGAAGACTTGATATTGGTGCCAGTGCCATGTAAAAAGGAGTGGTGGTGATGCCACATAAAAAGCACCCAGTACACTCTGTAAAGTGGCAGGCATTAGGAAGAGCATCTGCCTGTAGAAACCATGCCAAAACAAACTATAGCACCTGATGCAGTGCTCTGGCCTTGCCAGCTCCTGCCAAACTATCCAACTCATGACAGCATGGAAAAACGGATGTTAAGTGATGATGATGATGATGATGATGATGATGATGATGATAATGGTGATGTTGATATATATATATTCTTTTATTCTTTTACTTGTTTCAGTCATTTAACTATGACCATGCTGTAGTACCACATTTAGTTGAGCAAATCGACCCTAGGACTTATTCTTTGTAAGCCTAGTACTTTCTCTATCGGTCTCTTTTGACAAACTGCTAAGTTATGGGGACGTAAACACACCAACATTGGTTGTCAAGCGATGGTGGCAGGACAAACACAGACATGCACACACATACACACACACACACACACATATATATATATATATATATACACAACTGGCTTCTTTCAGTTTCTGTCTACCAAACCCACTCACAAGGCTTTGGTCAGCCTGAGGCTATAGTAGAAGATACTTGCCCAAGGTTCCACGCAGTGGAACTGAACCCAGAACGATGTGGTTGGTAAGCAAGCTACCTACCATACAGCCACTCCTGTGCCTATATATATATCTTCAAGGTGGTGCCCCAGGATTACTCAATTCATTATGTAGAGTATAAATTTATTATTCTTTATCAAGAATATTATTGCCGGTGATTTCAATGTTTCAACCAGCTAAGGCATCATTAGACTGTTTGACGATGGCTTAGCTGGGCGAAACTTAGGAAGTCACTGTCAATTCTTGTTTAAGAATTATATATATATATATATATATATATATATATGTATATATTATGATCATGATCATCATTCAATGTGCATTGTCCATGCTGGTATGAATTGGATGGCTTGATCAAGGCTGGCAAGCTGGAAGGCAGCACCAGATGTCAGTCTGATTTGGCATTGTTTCTACAACTGGTTTCTCTTCCTAATGCCAACTACTCTAAGAGTGTAATGGGTGCTTTTATGTGCCACCAGCATGTGTGCCAATTACGTGACACCAGCATCTGCCACAACTGTGATTTTGCTTGACTTGATGGGTCTTCTTTTTTAAACATGACATAATGTCAAAGGTCTCAGTCATTGCCTCCAGGAGGCCCAACACTTGAAAGGAGCTCAGTCACTTTGTCTCAATGAGGCCCAATGCTCGAAAGGTGCTTTTTATATGCCACTGGCACAGATGCCAGTTATGTGATGCCAGTATCAGCCACAACTACAATTGCACTTGACTTGATGGGTCTTCTCAAGCGCAGCATATTGCCAAAGGTCTCAGTCACTAGTCATTGCCTTTATGAGGCTCAAAGTTCAAAGATGATGCTTCACCACTTCATCCCATGTCTTTCTGGGCCTACCTCTACCACAGGTTCCCTCCACAGTTAGAGTTCAGCACTTCTTTACACTTCTGTCCTCATCCATACGCATCACATGACCATGTCAGTGCAGTCATCGCTCTTGCACACCACATCTGATTCCTCTTATGCCTAATTTTGCTTTCAAAATGCTTATACTCTGTTGAACATGCACACTGACATTGTACATCCAGCAAAGCATACTGGCTTCATTTTTTCCAAGCCTATGCAAGTCCACAGCTGTCACAGCCATGTTTCACTGCATAGCCGTTCACACACAAACATCATAACAACCTGCCTTTTACTCTGAGAGGAAAGCCAGATTGTATGATGCCTATGTATGTATGTATGTATGTATGTGTGTGTGTGTGTGTGTGTGTGTGTGTGTGTGGTGTGTGTGTGTGTGTGGTGTGTGTGTGTGTGTGTGTGTGTGTATGTATGTATGTATATATATATATATATATATATATATATGCATGTATGTGTATATATATATATGTATGTATAGTCTGTGCCAATGTCAACATTAGTAAAACAATAGAAAAAAGGAGACAGGCAGCAGACATACAGACAGACTAGAAATAATAACTTTGCTAATATTGGCTTCAAATTTTGGCACAAGGCCAGCAGTTGTGGGCAGGGAGGGTGTAAGTTGGTTTATTTTATCGACCCTGAAAGGATGAAAGGTAAAGTTGAACCCAGCAGAATTTGAACTCAGAACATAAAGTAAGAAGAACTGCTGCTACACATCTTTTTTTCGGTGCAGTAACAATTCTGCTAGCTCACCGCCGTAATAACTTCCCTAATATTAACAATTAATATGTGAGAAGTTGTTTAATCAATTTATAAAGAAATTCAATAGCTGCAGGTCAGTAGGATCTGGAAGTATTTTCTTAAAAATACCATTTGCATTTTCAAGTGATGTCAACAGTTTCCATAATCTTTTCGTTTTGTGTTGAATTTTCTGCTTTTGCCTGCATCGGTGTCAGAAGTAGTAACTCTCTGTTTAACTCTTTTGTTCTCATATTTCTGTTGAAACTCAATGCCTTTTGTTTCAATTAATTTAATTTGATTATTTGAAACAAAAGAATTTAGTCAAATAACTGTCAATATTAACCCTTCCGTTACTGTATTTATTTTGAGATGCCCTGTGTTTGTTTCAATTAATTTTAAATGTAACAAAGAATTTAGTAAAATAACTTAGTTATCATTAAGTCAGTGTTAAGAACATAAATTGTGACCAAGATTTGGTGGATGGTTTTAATTCAGAATTTTTGAAAGAAAGACGTACTACAGAGCCCGACACAGTTTCAGCCAGGTTGGTATCAAAAGGATTAAGAATTGTTTCTCTATTATATATTCTAACCCTTTCATTACCGTACTTATTTTGAGATGCTCTGTATTTCTTTCAATTGATTTAAATATAACAAAGAATTTAGTAAAATAACTTAGTTATCATTAAGCTTGTGTTAGGAGCATAAATTGTGACTAAGGTTTGGTGGAAAATTTTAATTCAGAACTTTTGAAAAAAAGACATTTGTAGTCAGAGCCAGAGGTGGTTTCAGCTGGGTTGGTATCAAAAGGGCTAAGCTAGTACTTAGAACACAAATTAACATGATATTTTGATGCAAGATTTTAAATTTTGAGCACTTTTAACCGTTTAGCATTCAGACTACTCTGTCAAATATAATGTTCCTCTTTATTCACATCATGCATTATCTCATGGTTTCAAGATTCTGATGACATGCTTGTTTATTTTTAAACTGATATTGTAGGGTAGGTGTGAGATGTTGGATCTGGCCAGTTTGAACATAACAGAAGTAGAATATTTTGGCTGGATATGGCTGGTTTAAATGCTAAAGGATTAGACAGGAAATTTGTATCATGGAATTGGTATGGTCTCAGGCAGGTTTGGTATCAAAGTGGTTCAACTTGGTGATATGATTTCGATTGAACCGTGATCCACCTGGTGTTTTTGAATATGTAGTTTTAATATGATCTTCAAATGTTGGGCCTCATAGAGGCAATGATTAGTGACCAAAACGTTTGGCCATATGCTGTTCTTGAGAAAACCCATCAACCCAAGTGAAATTGTAGTCATGGCTGATGCTAGTGTCATGTGACTGGCACCTGTGCCAGTGACATGTAAAATGTATCTTTCAAGTGTTAGACCTCATGGAGGCAATGACAAATGACCGAGACCATTGGCAATATGCTGTGCTTGAAAAGAAGACCCATCAAGCCAATTGAAATCGTAATTGTGGCAGACACTGGTGCCACACGACTGGAGCACCCATTACACTCTTGGAGTGGTTGGCATTAGGAAGGGCATCCAGCTGTAGAAACCATGCCAAATCTGGTGCAGCCCCTCAGCTTACCAACTGAAAGAAGCCTGTTGTGTGTGTGTGTGGTGTGTGTGTGTGTGTGTATGTATGTATGTATATGTGTTTGTGTGTCTGTGTTTGTCTCCACAACTTAGTGGTTTAGCAAAAGAGACTGATAGAATAAGTACTAGGCTTACAAAGAATACGTTCTGGGGTCAATTTGTTTGACTTAAGGCGATGCTCCAGCATGGCTGCAATCAAACAAGTAAAAGAATAAAAGTAAAAAGCTGTATGTACATTCAGTCACTGAACTGCATTGTATAGGGTGCTCAAAACGTCTCTCTGCAGTAAGTATTTAATAGTTTTTGGGTGATTCTTGAACACTGATCCTTTACTTGCTCTCCAGAAAAATAAGTCTAGCGGTGTTAAATCAGGTGATCTTCATGGCCAAAGTCCCTTCAAAATAATTCGTTCACCAAAAAATCTCTTGAAGTAGCACCATGGTGATGTGCAGGATGAAAAAAAATTCACTGCGGAGAGACTTTTTGAACACCCCTGTATAAAGTAACTGCATTGTAACAGCAATGAATAGTGTTAAATATTGTAAGACAGTATTTCCTCCAAATTCTTGTACTTATTAGTGTTAATCAATAAATGACAAACGAGATTAGACTCAAGGGAATAGATGGAAAGTTAGGAGAAATTTATAATCTTCTGTCTTTCCCAAAGACATTATTGACAGAAACAAATTTGAAATGCTTACATCTGAGAATTAAGTGTGGGTCACAGTTCATCAAGACATTTCTACCATTCCGCAATAACTTACACACATGCATACACACATGCACATATACACAACAACACATCTATGCATATATATGCATACGTGCATTAAAATTTGATAGGCAGTTTGAATTGTCGAAAAAAAGAAGAAAAAAAAATTCCTGCATTCAAAATTGTCTGAAGTTACTATTCACCTTTAAAAACAGGATTTTATGAACGTGTTACTGTTGTTGCTGATGATGTTGTTGTTGTTATTGTTCTGGCTCGCGTCAGCCCTGATAACGCAGATCTATATTCAAAGACACTAGTCCAACCCATGCCAGCATGGAAGGTGGATGTTAAACAACAACAATGATGATGATGACGATGATGATGATTTCAGTTGTGATCGACCACCATTCATTCAGACACGGTATATCTAAGACTACATTATCCATTGTGTCCTTACCTTTTTAAGACATGGTAAAATGCAATATAAGGAAAGATTTTGGCTGCTGTTTCTAGCATATTCTAGCAACCACATAGAAGCTGCCTCTTATAAGCTTAGAGTGCATGAGATTTTTTTGTCAGAAGTGTGACTATTAATAGTTGTAGAAGATAGGCAAAGAATGCAGAGCTCTGCAGTAAAAATCCAATATAAATGCCTCCTAAATTCCAAAGAACCTTTAAAGAGTTGGTTGTTTTGGTTCTGGCTTTGTGCACTGAAGCAAACAAGAGATAAAGTTTTCTTTCATCCAACCCCTATTGGCTGAAAGTCAAACGTACGGCAGGTAACTTTCTCAGATCATCTGGTATGTATTACCTATGATAAATGAACTTAAGAAAAAAATTAAGCATCCTACTGAGAGATAGAGAGAGAGAGAGAGAGAGAGAGAGGAGAGAGAGAGAAGAAATATATGTAAAGGATTTGAACTTGTGATCTCTAAACTGGTAGTCCAATACCTTATCCACTCAGCTATGTCACATCTACTAACGTATTTAAGAATGTTTGATGCATGACAGAGTATCACAAGCATTGTAAAAATATAATACAAGTTTTCTGCCAAGGTTAAGAAACATTTAAAGGGCTGTTATTTTGTGGTTTAGCCCCAGGCCAGACCCTGATTGTGCAGATCTGTGATCAAAAGCATTCTGGCTGTGGCCATCCTGTAATTTTGGTCGATATCTAAGACCAGTCACTTATATCATACAAGATAGTTAGTGGAGGTTTAACCCTTTTGATACCACAACCCATCTGAGGTAATCTCTGGTTTTGCGATATAAACTCCCAGTTTTTTCAAGTGATCTAAATTAAGACCTTTCATCAAAACCCAATTTAATAATGACAAAGTGATTTTACTAAATTCCTCATTATTTTCAAAATTAGCTGAAATTTAGTAACAAAAGAGTTAAAAAGCTATTATTTTGTTGTTTAGCCTCAGATCAACCTGGATTGAGTAGATAAAATGATAATAACAATAATAATGAAATTATTGTGTATAGGTGCAGTACAACTCAACAAAGGTGCATGTACAGTACATAGAATTATGTACAAATGTCAGGAAAGTGAACAGTGTATGAGTCATGATATACGTGTGTGCATATGTATGGAGTGGGGTGGGATTTCAGGAAGCATGGAGGTTTTAAAGGATGCAGTGTCTTGGCATCTAACAACTGATGCAGGTAGTTTGATCCATGCTTCAGCAACTCTGAATGTGTAAAAATGTTTCTGAAAGTCATGGGAGCTGTACTGTTTTCTGACTTTGTAGGCATGCCCACATCTGTTACACACATGGAGTTCAAAAAGGTGCTCAGGGTGGTCGTTGACACGATGGTTAATAATTTTGTGGGTGTTTACCATGTCACTTGCTAGATGTTGGAGCTTCAGTGTATCTTTGCCCAGGGAAGCAAGGCATTCAGAGTATGATGGAGGGTAGTTGCTTGGTTGCATGTCCCTGAACAGTTTCCAGGAGGTCAGTGTCCTGAGTAAGATAGAGGTTCCAGACTAGTGATGCAAATTCCAAGTGTAGCCACACCATAGCCATATACAGTCTTAACTAGATAGCTGAAGAATGGCAGACAAAGGTCTTGCTGAGTGATGCCAAAAGCATTCCAATTGTGACCATCCTGTAATTTTGGTGGGTATCTAGGACCAGTAAGGCATTAAGTTATGATTTGAGGGAGATTTGGGTACTATTTGTCATAGACTGAAGCATCATTAGAAGGGCTTCTGCTATTGGCTTATAAGGCCAAGTGTTTAGTTTCTATTTCTCAATGATACTTAGGTAAGAGATTAATTTCTTCTTGTTATGAGTCACCATTAAAACAATTTATTTCATATCTCTTGAAGTTTCCAGAAAATCTGAAGAAATTCTTATGATATAAACAACATAGAATTCCTGCTTGTTTGAACAAAGCTTCAAAATCACCTAACACCAGTGGTGGGGCTGTTAGATCATGTGATTTCAGAAATAAAAATAAAAAATTTTATTTTATTAAATTCATTCAGTTGTTAAACATAAATAAATCTTGGAATTAAAGGTCTTAGGAAGGGCATCCAGCTGTAGAAACTCTGCCAGATCAGATTGGAGCCTGGTGCAGTCATCTGGCTTGCCAGTCCTCAGTCAAACTGTCCAACTCATGCCAGCATGGAAAGCGGACGTTAAACGATGATGATGATGATATATGCATGGAGGCGCAGTGGCCCAGTGGTTAGGGCAGCGGATTCATGGTCGTAGGATTGTGGTTTCGAGTCCCAGACCAAGTGTTGTGAGTGTTTATTGAGCGAAAATACCTAAAGCTCCATGAGGCTCTAGTAGTGGGTGGTGGTGAACTCTGCTGTACTTTTTCACCACAACTTTCTCTCACTCTTTCTTCTTGTTTCTGTCGTACCTGTATTTCAAATGGCCAGTCTTGTCACACTCTGTGTCATACTGAATCTCCCTGAGAACTATGTTAAGGGTACAGATGTCTGTGGAGTGCTCAGCCACTTGCATGTTAATTTCACGAGCTGGTTGTTCCGTTAATCACATCAACTGGAACCCTCGTTGTCGTAATCAACGGAGTGCCACGACGATATATTTGTATGTATGTATATTATCCTATATATATGTGTGTGTGTGTATGTAATCTCTATCTTTTTGTTCATGTTTTCCGGTGCAAATTGGTGTGGTATTACATCCTTTGGTTGTAAATACGAGTCATTTGACTTTTCAATAGACAGAAACCACTAGAATAAATACTAGCCTGAATCAATTTCTGGGGGTCGATATATCACTGACAGAAACATTTGTATGAAGGCGTTGCTCCAGCATGGCCACAATCCGGTAATTGAAAGCAATAAAAGGAGTAAATGAAGAATTGACAAGGCATGTGTGAGTGCAACACTCTTATAAATTCATATGCATGTTTTTACATATATCTGCATATTAACTCTTATCAGTGCCTGAGACTGTCTGAGAGGGGTGGGGGTGGAGCTGGGGGTGGAGCTGGGGGTGGAGCTGGGGGTGGAGCTGGGGGTGGAGCTGGGGGTGGAGCTGGTGGTGGTGGTGCTGGTGGCGGTGGAGGTGGTGGTGGCGCAATCTTTATAGTTGAATGCCATTCCAGGATAACCAACCACAATCTGAAACTGAGGAAGGGGTATATTTTCATAAGGATCATTCACTATGAATTGAAAGGCTGCCCCCATTCCTTTTAACAATAAGATCCCTTTTTTTATTTTTCCTGTCCTACCTTACACATTTGATACTTTATTTTGTCAAAGCCATTTACTGGCACAGATTGACTTCTTTCTCCTTGAAAAGGAAGCCATTCTCCTTAATCCTTTCTCTACTCTCTAAGACACACAAGCCATTTTTTAAAAATATTTATCAATCTGCATCATTACACACACACACATTAACACACACATACACATATACACACACATAAACACACACATACACATACACAAATATGGATGTCTGCACACATGCATATATAGGCACACACAAATACACAGACATGCACATACACACTCATTCTCATGTGTGTATGTATGCATGTATGTATGTATGTATGTATGTATGTATATATATATATATATATATATATATATATATATATATATATATATATATATATATATGCACACATACATATTCACATGTACACGCAAACACTTAGTCATACACCTACACATGCACACACTCGTGCACATATATATATCTACACACACACACACACAGATATACTCATGCTTACATGCATGCACATATACAATTACATGCATATGCACACACACACACACTACTCACACACACATACACATTACACACACACACACACTACTCACACTACACTCACACACTATACACACACTACACACACACACTACCCTCACACACTACACACACATACACACTACACACACATTACATACACACACACTACACACACACTACACACACATTACACACACATACACACACATTACATACACACACTACACACACACTACACACACACACACATTACATACACACACTACACACACACACGCACATTACACACACACACGCGCACACCCGTGCACAGTCACTATTTTCGATTGTCCAATTCCTCAACTTAGCAGAAAGCTGTCTGCTTCCTGAACTGTTGGTCCCTCTGATTCCCTCCTGCCTAACGAATCCCCCC
>NC_043013.1:28424618-28507118 GCF_006345805.1 Octopus sinensis
CAACACCACCCATACATGAACCAACCACTCTACCTTCCACATTAAGGGCATTTTCTGGTGCCCTTCATATAGACACTCCAATGTCTCCACAGCATGTCTGTTTACATTGGGCAAACCGGCTGCAGTTGTCTAACAACTTCGTAGAGAACCCGAGAGACCTACATTGATATCTTGATATCTCTACCCCACTGATCACTCCATGAAATATTTCTCGGTCCTTAGCTTGGCCTCCAGCATGGGATCTTCAACTACTTGCTTCCAGAAGGGACAGGAATTCATCTTTTTTGTCAAAACTTACATGTCTTTTGGTCCAAATTCACCCCTTCAGTTTTCCTTACTTGTACTCCCCTCACCTACTTTAGAATTACATACAGCATTCCCTGCTTCCTTCTCTTCTTCAATCCTCCCTTTCATCTCCACCTATACCTCACTCTAGCACTTGCAGCTCATCCTCCCTCACTACCCATATTTCACTCCTCACCACATCACACTCACTCGCATCTCTGTACACATTAACACAGCTTTTATATACACGTGTACATACCCCTCTTAGGCCACCCCTCCTTCACATTCACATCTTTCACTTATGTACACATACGCACACACATTCATACTCATTGGTTCACCTATCCATATTGTGTGTGTGTGTGCGTGTGTGTGTTTGTATCTCTGAATTGAAATTACATAATAATTGTAAATGATTGTCACTGTCAAGCAAGGAGTGTCCTTTATTTTCAATCTTCTGTGAAAACATGCCTAGTCATGAGGAAATATTACCTTGCTTGGAAACAGGTGAGGGTTTTTGACAGGAAGGGCATCCAGCTGTAGAAAATCCACCTCAACGAATTCTGTCTGATCCATGCAAGGATGGGAGAGTGGTCAGTAAAACAATGAAGATGATGATGGTGATGGTAAATAGCACAACCACACGTGTGCATATGTGTGTGTTTGAGTCTCTTTACTTTGACATCTCACAATTATTGTAAACAAGCATGAATGTCAAACAGGTAATATTCTTTGTTTCCAGTATGGTGAAAATGAATCCAGTCATGGTGATATTACCTTTTTGGAAGCAAGTGAGGGTTGGTAACAGGAAGAGTATCCAGCTATAGAACACCTGCCTCAATATTTTCTCATCTATGCAAGCATGGAAAAGGGTACCTTAACAATGATGACACATGCATGCATGCATACATACATACATACATACATACATACATACATACAAAAATGCATACACACAAACAAAAATACATACGCACAAAAATACATACATACATAGTTCAGGTTCATAACTGTAATTATTGTGGCCCTGGGGTATGTAACACACTGCCTAAATACCAATCTTGAGAAATTAGGCTTCTCAAAACCAGAAAGGAGAAAGCTGATTCAAAGACTACAGATCCAATCCTTCAGTGGAACTGTGAAAATCTGTAAAACTTTCCAGAAGTTTATCATTTAAATATATATGAGTATGTCTAGATATACAATTATATGCAATGCATGAGAATACATACATAAAACAAACAAATCTACACATACATGCATGCATGCATCCATCCATCCATACATACACACACACACATACATACATACATACATACATACATACATACATACATACATACATACATACTAAAATACCCTGTTGTTGATGTTGAAATTCCAATGAAGGAACCTTGGATCTAGGTTAGGAACTAGTTTTTTCACTATTGGCAAGAAATCTTGAAATAGACTGAATAATGACATACATGCATACAAGATACGCAAGCATATTCATGAGAAGACATACATAAAACAAAACATACAAATCTGCACATATACATACATACATGCAAAAATACCCTGTTGTTAATGTTGAAATTCCAATGAAAGCGCCTTGAATCTAGGTTAGAAACTGGCTCTTTCTCTATTGACAAGAAATATTGAAATAAACCTGAATAATGACATACATACATACATGCATGCACACACACTCACAGGTGCTGAGGGACAATGCAAGCAGACAATTTATTGTCAGAAGGTGACCACAACAGTACTGCTTGTAAATGACCTTTATAGAAGCACAAATGTGAACAGAGATACGCATGGATGAAAGAATTGAAGTCTTAAGTTTTAGATTTATCTGAGCACAGCCCGGTGACTATATATACCAGTGTTGGCCAACCTGAGGTCCACAGGCCGCATGCAGCCTGCAGACTTTTATTTTGCAGCCCACTTGATACTTTCTTGAAATGCGTTTATTTAATCCTTTTGTTACCAACCCGGCTGAAACCGGCTCTGAGTACAAATGTCTTGTTTTCATAAGTTTTGAATTAAAATCTTCCACCAAACCTTAGTCACAATTTATGTTCCTATCACTAGCTTAATGATAACTAAGTTATTTTACTAAATTCTTTGTTATAGTCAAAGTAATTGAAAGAAACACAGATCATCTCAAAATAAATATAGTAACAAAAGGGTTAAATAAATATTTAAAAATTTTATCAAAAATTAAAGATTTTAATGAAAAGTAAAAAAGAAAGATACTATTGATTTTGCAATGATAATATTTCATGTTGAATCTACGATCATTCATTCATTATTGTAATAATAGCATGAGAAAGTAAAATGTTCTCAATTCTGTCAGTATACAAGTGCCCTCAAAAAACATTCTGTGATTAAAGTGGCCAGCAATATAATTCAAGTTGGCCAGGCCTGATCTATACCATACTTACTTCAGCATTCTCTAATATATTATGTGTGTGTGTGTGTGTGTTATATCTTTTACTTGTTTCAGTCATTGGACTGCAGCCATGTTAGAGCATTGCTTGGAAGGGGCTTAGTTGAATAAATTGAACCCATTACTTATTGTCTCCTTTGAAGCCTGGTACTTATTCTATCATGCCTGTTGCCAAACTGCTAATGTATGGGGACATAAACAAACCAACACCAGTTGTCAAGTAGTGGTAGGTGACAAACACAAAAATACAGTGGAATCAACAAAAGAAAAACTACTCCATCTGGCGAGAGATAAATATGTAATATACATGAGGAAGGCAGTGAGCTGGTGTGGAGGTGCATGGCTTAGTGGTTAGGGTGTTGGACTAATGATTGTAAGATTGTGGTTTCGATTCCTGGACTAGGCAACATGTTGTGTTTTTGGACAAGACACTTCATTTCATGTTGCTCCAGTCCACTCAACTGACAAAAATGTGCAATCCTGCAATGGACCAGGTTCCTGTCCAGTTACAGAATATATATGCCATGGAAATCGGGAAACTGGCCCTTATGAGTCAGTATAACTTAAGGAGATAACTTTACCATTACTTTTCTCAGCGAACTGACAGAATCATTAGCATGCTGAAAAAAATGCTTAGCAGTAATTTGTCCATCTTTATGTTCTGAGTTCAAATCCCACCAAGGTCAACATTACCTTTCATCTTTTTGGGGGTCAATAAAATAAGTACCAGTTGAACACTTGGGTCAATATAATCAATTTACCCTGCTCCCCTGAAATTGCTGGCTTTGTGCCGACATTTGAAACCAATATATGCAGGCTTTAAAATTCAGTTACTCTGAGTTTCATGCTTATGGTATATACTATAGTCAGACAAGTTTGTACAGTAATCCCTCGACTATTGCAGGTGTTACGTTCCAAAACCTCCCACAGAAATAATTAAAAGGCAGCAAGCTGGCAGAAACGTTAACACACCGAGTGAAATGCTTAGTGATATCTCGTCTGTTTTTACATTCTGAGTTCAAATTCCGCTGAGGTTGACTTTGCTTTCATCCTTTCGGGGTCGATAAATTAAGTATCAGTTACACACTGGGGTCGATGTAATCGACTTAATAACTTTGCCTGTCCTTGTTCAGCCCCTTGTGGGCAATAAAGAAATGAGAAATAATTAAAATCCAAAAAAATATAAATACCTATCGGCCACAGAATCCCAGATATATTGAGGAGTCCGTGATATAAATTTACATATATTAGCCAGAAAAATCCACGATGTACTCTGTGCATGATAGGTGAATCACGATGTACTGAGGGTGCAATAGGTGAAGTGCAATACGGTGAAGGCTTATTGGATAGCATAATATGTACTGTTGGGATATTTGTGAGACTGAGAATCTGAAAGATTGCTTGATAGAACATCATGCTATAGAAGCTTGTCAGACTATTGTACTATCTTAAGCATGAAACTTACAGTAGCTCAGTTTTAAATCCTGTGAGTATTAAATGACATATATATGTTTGAATAGACACACACACATGCAGGCATATGTATGTGCATGCACACATGCACACACGTATTTCAAGTCTATAAATGGTGTGCTGTTGTCCTTTGATGTATATAATTTCCTTAATCTACTATTTACATACATGTGTTTATTCACACGTACACTTATGTGTGTATACATTCACATGCCTCCTCACCCATATACTTTCACACATTCGCACACATATCTTTCTATTCATCTCTCTCTCTCTCTCTCACTTCATCTGTGTGTGTATCAGAATATGTGTGCTTGCTTCTATACATACATACATACACACATACATACATAGACACACATATACATACGTACATACATACATACATATACATACATACATACATACATACATACACACATACATACATACACACACATATACATACGTATGTACATACATACATACATACACACATACATACATACATACACACACATATACATACGTACATACATACATACATACAAAAATACATACATACATACACTTATGAAAAAGGCATAAATAGATTGATACACACACACACACACACACACACACACACACATTCATATCATTTGCCTGTTATTTTGGAGTAAGGTTTCTTTATTACACCTCCCCCTGCAACACCCCCAAAAAAATTCTGAAACTCCTGTATTACTTAATCCCATTTAATCTCAAAGCTTGCTTTTACACATACAGCTTTATGGAATTCTGTTTTTTTTTTTAAAGAAGCATATTATTTCAGGAAGAATTTACTGAGTATATTAGGGTTCTGGGGTGGGTTAGGGGTGGGGAGGGAGTTGGGGTGCCATCATCATCATCATCATAATTGTCATCATAATCATCATCATTGATTTATCATTGTCAGCAGCATCATAATTATCTGTCCCTACACCTCCTCTCTCTCTTTCCCTCCTCCCCTCTGCCTCATCTTTCCCTCCTCCTCCTCCACTTTACTTCTCTACCCACCCTCCTCTTTTCCTCCACCACTTTTACTCCTCCCGTTTCCTCCTCTTCCTCATTTCCTCCTCTTCCTTTCCCTCCTCCCATCCACTTTTCTCCTCCTCTTTCTTCCTCTTCCTCATTTCTTCCTCCTCTTCCTCATTTCTTCCTCCTCTTCCTCTTTTCTTCCTCCTCTTTTCATCCTCAGCTTCTCCTCTTCTCCTCCCCTCCTTCCCACCTTCGCCTCCCCCATCAACTCCAGGCTGGCACAAGGCCTGAAATTTTGTGGGGAGAAGGTAAGTTGATTACATTGACCCCAGTGTTTCACTGGTACTTATTTCATCGACCCCGAAAGGATGAAAGGCAAAGTCGACCTCAGTGGAATTTGAACTCCAAATGTGAAGACAGGTGACCTGCCACTAAGCACTTTGCCCAGTGTGCTAACAATTCTGCCAGCTCACTACTTTAATAATAATAATAATATAATAATAATAATAATAATAATAATAAGAGCATTCAGAGAGTGCAAACCTCTGCCAAGGTAACACCATCGTCTTCTCAATGATTAGCCAGAGATGATTTTTTAAAATCAGAATATCTGAAATAAACTCGACTGCTCTCACAAATGAGAATACTAAAAAATGAACCCAACTGCTCTCAAAAATTAAATTAAAAAAACCCCAGAAAAATGATCCAGAATCCTTGTCTGGTACCAGATCAATCCCCAAATCTAACCAGTTTGTGCCAGTCGTGATGCCAAACATCCCTGAAAGTTTCATCTGAATCCATCCAGCAGTTCTTGAGATATCTTGTCCATGGACAAACAAACAAATATGACTGAAAACAATACCTCTGCTTTCGCTAAGGCAGATGTAATGGTAATAAATAATTCTTTCTTTATTGGCCACAAGGGCTGCAAAAACATTTAGGACAAATCAAACAGAAAAAGCCATTTGGGGTTTACATAGAAATGCATCAACAGTAAAACATTATCAGTTTGCAAAAAATCTTAGCAAACAAAATTCCCAATAGGTTGAATGTCACTCAAGGCCAACCAAAGAACTCGATAGACCCCAGACCACTGGAAGTAGCATTGCAACTGCTCCTCTCTCTCCTCTGAATTCCTCAGCTTATAGGGTGCCAGCTTAGAGTGGACCCACTCACATGAGCCATCCTCACCACAATCGCCCACCTTTCAACAAATCTACTGGGGAGGCATCAGCATATCTCTCTCAACTCTCTCTTTCCATTTCAAATGGAATTTAAAAAGGTCCAGAGCCACAAAATTTTGTGGGTGGGGTGGAAAGTCAATTTGATCAACTATAGAGTTTCATTGATTGTTATCTCTCCCTCAAAAGGATGAAAGGCTAAGTCAACCCAGCAAGGATTTGAGCCTGTTTTCTGTTCAAATTAGTTTTCCTTTTCTTTCTTTCTTTCTTTTTTGCTTTCCGTTATCTCTTTCTGCCTTTTTTTTTTTACTTTGCTTGTTTCTGCCTTATTTCTTTCTCTTTTTTCCTTTTTTCTTTCCTCCCTCTTTTCTCCCTATCTCTGTTATAGAGTCCTTTCTTCCTTCCTTTCTTTCTTTCTTTCCTTTCTTTCTATTTTTCTTTCTTTCTTTCTTTCTTTTCCATTCCTTCTTCCTTCTTTTGTTTGTTGGTTCCATCCATTCAACTGTGTTTCAACACTGTAAGTAAATGCATCTCTCCTAACATTTATTGCTGTCTCAACAATCCCTCATCATCACAGTCATAATCCTCCTCCTCCTCCTCGTCATCATCACTATTGTTGTTACCACCTTCTTCTTCTTCACCGCTGTCATCACTACTATTGTCACCATCCTCCTCCTCATCATCACCATTTCCTTCTCCTTGGCAGCTTCTCCTCCTCGTCATCCTTCACCCCCATCTTTTCCTCCCCCCATCAATATTTCTATTGTTATTATTATTATCTCTGCTGCAAAATGCCACCGCATTAGTAAAACCGTCCTCCTCATCATCACCCCCTCATCCTACCTATCAGCATCATCATCATCATCATCATTTTAATTATCGCTCTATGCAGGCATGAATTATACAAACTTGATCACTAATCTGAAAGTATACAATTAAATAGTACTATATTTACACATAATCCCCACCCCCCATCCATCTTTTTTTTCTTTCTACTTCAGATTTTACTGTTTTGCTAAAATTCCACCATTTGAATTAATCATGTAACTGGGATCATGTCCCTCATACATGATTAATCCATGTGTTTCGGAACACAAACATTTACCGATTTCATTATTCCGAATGATAATGCATGTTGATGTCGTAAACATTTTTGCAATTCTGAATCTGTTTCTTCTTCACTAAAATATGCACTACAAGAAAGCCCTGAAACTAAATCCACAAAGCTAATTAATTTATTTATTCATTTATATTATTTATTATTATTATTATTATTATTATTATTATTATTATTATTATTATTATTATTACTATTATTATTATTAGGGTGGTATGTTGGCAGAATTGTTAGTATTAGAGACAAACTGCTCGGCAGCATTTCTTCTATATTATTACATTTGAAGTTCAAATTCCAGGATTGACTTTGCTTTTCATCCTTTTGAAGCTTGATAAAACAAGTTCTACAGTTCTATATTTGAGAGATGAGGAATTATGTACATTTGACGGATATTTGCCCTCATCTAGTTTGTTGTTAACCACTACGCCACATGCCCATAAGCATGTGGCGTAGTGGTTAAGAGTGTGAGCTATTTACCCCAAGATTCCAAGTTTGATTCCAGGCAGTCACCTGAATAATAATAATAATAATAATAATAATAATAATAATAATAATAATAATAATAATATCAGAAAAATATCAGAAAAATACTTTAGGAATGAGAACCCTGGTTTGAAATTTCCCCAGAATGCTTGATGAAGGCTGGAGAGTAAATCAGCTGAAACATCGTGTTAACAACAAACAACATGACATAGTTCTATATTTAAGAGGTGAGGAATTATGTACATTATTTACATTATTTACATTTGCCGGATATTTGTCCTCATCTTGTTTGTTGAGGACAAATATCTATCAAATGTAAATAATGTAAATAAAACAAGTACCATTGATTTGGCAGCAGTCAAATGACTGAAACAAATGAAAGAATAAAAGAATATACATACACACACACACACACACACACACACACACACACCACACACACACACACTTTATTTGTGGGTTAAGAAGGCAACCAGTGGTTTCATGTTCAAATTTACCACATGGATGTATTGCTACTCATCTCCATATTGGATGAGAATACATGATGTTACACAAGACTGAATGGGATTTTGATATATATATATGTAGTGCAGTGTATGTCAACTGGGATTTTAAGATTCCCTCAATTGTTTATTCAACCAGTGGAGAAAGTTTTGCTTTCATAGTTTATGTAGGAAAATAGAAAGCAAGTTTCAACAAAAAGGCAGGTAATTATCATCATTTTATCATCCCCATTTTACACCTGCTCAACTATGGTGTGACAGGTTTTTTGAGGTAGCTGGATCTCCTTCTTGTTGCCAACCCTTTTAGATGCCTCCCACAACATGCAGAGACAGGGTGACCCTATTTTAAAACTAAGGATGCACTGGTAGAGTCAGTCAGCCAGTAGTTGTGCTTGCAAGTGAGGTTATGTGATTATATACATGATAATAACTTAACAGAGTGTTAACGGAAAAGCAAAAAAAAAAATACTCAATACATGAGCAAGAGTAAATCATCATCATCATCACCATCATCACCATCATCACCATCATCATCATGATCATCATGATCATCAGCATGTTTATCATCATTTAACTATAAATATTTAATATAAACCTCTGTGTCTGTGTATGTATGCACCTATCTACATGCCTGTACATACCTTTAATGCATGAAGCAGTGTAAAACATAACATGATGTTTATCAATAATAATAAAAGATCTTATCAGCAACTGAACTGTGTCAAAGAACATCAAATAAACAAATAAACAAACAAATAAATGTATAAAAATAAATAAATATGAAAAAAGAAACCCCCCAAAAATAAAAGAAACCCCCCAAAAATAAAAGAAACAAAATAAACTGTAGCGTTTGATATGGATAAATCAAAATAATACTTGTCAAGCATTTGGAATTGAAAAAAAAAACCAACCAAAAAACAAAAAAATTAAATATAAAGTTTTAGAACATAAAATGAATCAAGACTGAAAATGGCATTTGAAGATAAGAGTTGAAACGAACAACAAAGCAAGACAAAATTTATTTTGTAAAAAAAAAAAAACAACAACAAAAAACAAAAAGAAAACCGCTTGAAAAACAATAAATTTTATGAACCCCACCCCATCCCTTTGTTGAGGTTAGCTTTGCCTTTCATCCTTCCAGGGTTGACAAAATAAAGTACTGAAGTCAATTTAATTGACTGTACCCCCCCCCCCCCCCATCACCACCAACACCACCACCATCATCACCATCCCAATTTCTGGTCTTGTGCCTTTATTGGAAGCAGTTATTGTTTCTGTGGTCTTATTTTTGATGTGATGTGCTTTCATTGCACAACCAAGTATAGTTTTGTTTTCTGTTTTGGGTTTATGCAGTATCTTTTATATTGTGTTGATGATATATTGCATAATAACGTGTGTGCAGTGACTAACAGGACTACTTTTCATTGACGTTCTGTTTGCCATCATAAAAGAAAGTGAAAGTAAATAGTCCTAAAAAGTGAAAGTAAATTGTGATATTGTGATAGAAACCAGAAGCGACGATAGCGATGGGTTTCCTATGTGGATCTCAGCAACTTTTGTATGCATGATGTTGTTAATCATTCATTCAATTTTGTTGATCCAAATGATAGCAGCATCCATGCACAAACTATGTGTTGCCGAATATATTTAGATGTCATGAAATACTATTTATGAATCTCATTTCATGTATCAGTGATTATCAAATGTTTCTGTAACTGTGATTGCTTCCATCTTATATAAAATATATGTGCTTTTTTCATGTTATCTTAAATAAATGTACATTCTATACTCTCTTTTACTCTTTTACTTGTTTCAGTCATTTGACTGTGGTCATGCTGGAGCACCACTTTTAGTCGAGTAAATTGAGCCCAGGACTTATTCTTTGTAAGCCTAGTACTTATTCTATCGGTCTCTTTTGCCGAACCACTAATTTACGTGGATGTAAACACACCAACATTGGTTGTCAAGCGATGTTGGACGGACACACACACACACACACAAACATATACACACACATACATACACACACACACATATATATATATATATATATATATATATATATATATACGACAGGCTTCTTTCAGTTTCCATCTACCAAATCCACTTACAAGGCTTTGGTTGGCCTATAGTAGAAGACACTTGCCCAAGGTGCCACGCAGTGGGACTGAACCTGGAACCATGTGGTTAGTAAGCAAGCTACTTACCACACAGCCACTCCCACACCTAATGATTATGTCACATTGTTTACATGAGATTATGGTTGGTCACTGTTGTCACTTCTGGTTTCTATTACAATTTACTTTTATTTTTTTAGGATAATTTACTTTCACTTTTTTTACAATGGTAAATTGCATGTTAACCGTATTTTCTCTATCTTGTACTTTTGCATATGTGTTTGGATTTTTGTTATGTATATGACTGCATCTTTGTTTTAAAAATCATTCCCAATGCATGATTTATTATAAAGAGTTGTTTGTTCACAAACACACCCTGGTTATCACTATTTCTAGATATTTATATTCTACAGATGTATTATCATGTGCTGGAACTGAATTATTTATTAGGAGGTACTTCCTTTCTTGGTGGTCCTTGATAGCATTCTCCATCTGATAAGCCTTGATCTTGATTAACCTGAACTGGCATCACAAATTTTCTTTCTTCACACAAGAATGGGAGGTTAAGAATGCTCATGGTTATCAAAAATGTAAAAAAAAAAAAAAAAAAAAAAAAAAAAAAAAAGACTTGCACATTATTATTAGTATCATTACGAAAGCAGCAAACTGGCAAAATGCTTAGCAACCTTTCTTCCAAATTTATGTTGAGTTCAAATGCTACCAAGATCGACTTTGCCTTTCAGGGTCGATAAAATAAGTACCAGTTGAGCAACTGGGTCGATGTAATTAACTTGCACCCTCCCACAAGGTTGCTGCCTTTGTGCCAAAATTTCAAAACATCATTATTATTATTATTATTATTATTATTATCATTATTATTATTCTGTAGTCTTATTTTTATCACATGCTTTCTCTTTACTACCGAGTGCAGCTCTGTATACATTGGGTATGTACTGTGGTTTGTTGTAGTGCTCTTATTTTCATTGTATACATAGGATCTGTGCAGTGCCTAGTAGTTCTATTTTCTGCATGTTATATATACTTGTTAGTCCTTATGTTTTTGTTATATATTTGTCTGAATATTTTTTTTTTATCATACCTAATGTACCTACTATAGGAATTGTTTCTGTTTTTAGACTCCACATTCAAGTTACCTCTATTTCCAGGTCTTTGTATTTTGATAGTTTCTCCATTTCTTTTAGAGAAACATTGTCATCTGTTGATAGTCATACATCGACTAGAAAGCATTTTTTTTCTTGTTGATGTCTGACGACTATATCTGGCATATTAGCCTTAATTTCTCTCTCTCACTGTATTGGCATATCCCAGAGTATGGTTGCTTTCTCATTTTCCGTGACCTTTTCTGGTGTGTGCCTATACCATCTTTTTTCTGTTGTTATTCCATAGTGTTGGCATAATATTGCAAAGTCTGTTTTTTAGTTTTTTTCTAACTTATCCCTTTCATTACCAACCTGGCTGAAACTGTCTCTGGCACTGTAGTACAAATGTCTTGTTTTCATAAGTTCTGTATTAAAATCTTCCACCAAACCTTAGTCACAATTTATGTTCCTAACACTAGCTTAATGATAATTAAGTTATTTTACTAAATTCTTTGTTACATTTAAAATTAATTGAAAGAAATACAGAGCATCTCAACAGAAATATGGTAACAAAAGGTTAAAATAGATAATAGAGAAACAGTTGTAATTTACTAGTCCCCTCCTCCCAAATTTCAGGCCTTGTGTCTATAGTAGAAAGGATTATTACTATTATCATTACCATTATTATTATTATTATTATTATTATTATTATATTATTATTATTATTATTATTATTATTATTAACTCTATTGTTGCAATAATAATAATGATGTCTAATCTAGGCACAAGGTCAGCAATTTTGAAGAGAGGGGAGTCAGTTGATATCACTGACCCCCCCCCCCCAGTACTTAACTGGTACCTTATTTTCTTGACCACCAAAAGAATAAAAGGTAAAGTTGACCTTGATGGGATTTGAACTTGGAACAGAAAGAGCTGGAAGAAATAGGATAGAGCACTTATTTTGATACCCTAATAACTCTGCAAAGATAATACTCTCAGAAAAGATAATGATGAGCACTAATGGAGCATTTGGATGTTCCACAATTCTTAGATGTTGTCTTATTTTCAGTGATATATTTACAGATCTTCTTGACATTGTTTCATTATGTTAAAGATTTTCATTGTGTCTTTGATTTCCTTCCATAGTCAAGGTTGTATAATTTATGTCAGAAATTTCAATTACAGTGGAACTTCGGTTTACAAATTTAATTCAATGCTGAAGGCTGTTTATAATCCGAATGTTCATAAACTGAAACTATTTTTCCTATCAGAAATTCAAGAGAAGGCATGATGAATTCAAGCATGGATGTGTACTGAGCAAAAATTAGACAGCAACAGATACTCTCCTGCTGGGACTCTCAGCTTGTTGCTAACTGTTGTTGCTGGCTTGCATCTTTATCAACCATGATATTCTTCATCACCTGAGATGTTTTGTGTATGAAAAAATTGTTTGTAAACCAATTTGTTTGTGACAGGAGGTGTTCATAAACTGAAGTTCCACTGTGTATCTTTAATTTCCTCAAATGTGATATGAAGGAAATTTTGGATGTTGCTTCTAACAGCTCAAGCACCCATTTATTAGGTGTTACTCAAACAACTAATGGGAATCAGAAATTGTTTATAAACCAATTTGTTCATAATGAGAGGCTTTTGTAAACTGAGGTTCCGTTACATGTCTTTAGTTTCCTTCCTCAGTTAAGCTTGTTAAAAGTGTAACACTTAGACATGTGAGAAATAGTATAATGTTAGGGACATATATATATATATATGTATATATATTTGAGGCAAGGCAGGAGCTTCTTCATGATTACTTGACCTGCTCGAAAATAATAGCCAAATCTCCATCAATTCATATGCTATTGGATTTAAAATAGTTCATGTTTTATAATAAAATAATCCTCAATATAACATGACTGAAGGGAATATTGAGATGAGATATAGCATGGCAAGATACTGAGGTATGCTGTGGCATGATACTGAAGTATGGTCTTACTGTTATTTAGCCCTGAGTAAAACTTACTTGGACAGACCTATGATCACATGCATTCCAGCTGGGACCATCTTGTTTTGTATTTATAAAATAATAGATCATCAGTTTGGGCAATGAGTATTTAATTGTTTGCTCATCTAAACTACCTGCTCACTGACTTTACACCTAAGTGGTTGAGTACTCCACGGACATGGGTACCCTTAATGTAATTTAGGGTGCAATCCCATGACATAGACTGGAGCTTACAATTCCAGGTTTAATCCTTCTTGTAGGCCTCCATACAGTTTCTGACTCTCCAGTTTCTCTCACAAGGTTTGGGTTAACTCAAGACACTTTCCCCACGATGCTACACAGTGAGATTGAACCTGGGACATCATTATTGCTGAGCAAACTTCTAAATCATTTGACCATACTGCATTCTCGTATATTTTCTGTATCTAAGACTGCATCAGCCGACATGCTTTTATTAGGTTAGGATGGTATGCTACTGTTTGAGTGAATCTGGCTGCTATTTCTAGCAGGCTGAGTGACTGTATAGAGCAATGGTTCTCAATGGGGTCCATATGACACTTGAGGACCCATATAAGAATTTGTTGTTAGAGTTTATGTGAAATAAATTGGTTATATTTCTACAATATGTAAAATATTAAAAATTTTTATATACAATTTCTAATAATATTCATTAATAGGATTTTAATAATATTTCTATTATTTACAACTTTAGCCAAAAGTTGCTCGACAGTAAATCAAAATTCCATAAATACCATCTGTAATTCCGTTTTGCTTGAATGGAAAAATGTGTCGCTCAAGGACTTCAGTTTGAACAATTTCCATGATGTTTCATATTTAGATGCTTTTATTAAATTCATTCAGTTATTATACATAAATAAATCTGGGAAATAAATTTTGATTTACTGATCAGGTGACTTTTGGCCAACCCTGTATAAATAATATATCACATTTATAAATAGGATTTTGTTAAACATTGAATGGTTATGAAAGTCTATCTGAATAAAATAGGAACCAAAGGGGCCAGAAGGCTAAAAAAACCAGTTGAGGGTCATTGAGATAGAGGCTCCCTTGTTGGCCAGGATACTGAGATATAACATGGCTTGTGTAATACTGAGATCATGGTATAACACGGCATGGTGTGACAGTGAAGTACAGCAAACTGTATTGTTGTATTACATTTATTTCATTGATTGCAATGGAAATACACAGAATGTTGTTATTACAAAATGTGATATGCAATACCATTGCTAAAGAACTATCATATTTGAAAAGCTATGAATTTTCATTGATTTTTATTAAATTAATTAAACTAAAAAGTTTTAATTGGATTTGGAATAAATTGCGATATTAATTGTTACTATTTTGAATTTTATTATATTATGCTCGTCCCTGGTGTCAATGCAAATTGCTATGCTGAATAATGCTTTTAATTTGGTTGGGTTGGAGCATGGTTGGACAAGTTTATGATGGCGGAGTAAAGGAAGAAGAGAGCTGATTGTGTGTAGGAATCACTGTTTATTGGAAAATAACTGAGCTCTAAGTGAAAAGGGTTCAAAACCGAAGTGGTAGGGGGATTTTCCTGTCTAATGATAACGATAAATACATTTTGGTCTCAGTTTCCAGTTTAAAAAACAAATAGACACAAATAGATAAAAATTTCTGGCATAAGGTCAGAAATGTGACGAAAGATTTAATTGAATAAATTTTTCCCTGGTATATGACTGGTATTTTATTTTACCAGCCCTGGAGGAAAGAAGACAGTGGATCTCTTCAGTTATAATCACAGATTTTAAAATTATTTTTTTTTAACTAAACAGTTTGAAACTTCGTATACTGATGTAATTTCTTATGCTGAACACGGTTTACTTTCAACATTTTTGACAAAGGAGTTGTATATAGAAGATACCTTATTTTTTTTTACTTATTTCAGTCATTAGACTGAAGCACAACCTTGAAGAGTTTTTAGCCAAATGAATCAACCCTGGTACTTTTTCTTTTTTCTTTTTTTAAGCTTAGTACTTATTCTATCAGTCTCTTTTGCTGAACTCCATCTGACACACCCAACTCCCTTCTCATCACCTGTTCTGAGTGATACTTCTCAGATCTCACACTAACCATTTTCCCCAGGCATCTCAATCCTTCCACACCAGGGTGCCAACTCTCTAGAAATTTTTCCTTTCCATGCCTCCACCATCACCATCACCACTAGCAGCAGCAGCCACAGATGTCAACTCAGCAGTGTTCAAACTCAACATTGTTTCAATCTCACCAGTTTCTGAGTGGGTAGTGGTGGAATTGGGTGGGTAGTGAAGGAAGGGGTGGGGGAGGAGGCATCTGAGTTGGTCACAAACTCTGTCCCTTCTGTTCTTGCCAGCTAAGTGAAACCATAAAACATCTTTCTTTTATCTGTTACTTGTTTCAGTCACTGGACAGCAGCCACGCTACAGGAATGCCTTTGAGGGTTCAATCGAACAAATTGACCCCTATTTTTATTTTAAATTATTCTATCAGTGTCTGATTTAAAGTTGCAGGAACGTAAACAAACCAACACTGATTATTAAGTGGTGGTGGGGTTAAAAGCAAACACAATGACACACACATACTCCTACATATGTATGCACACACACACACTTTGGTAGGAATTACATATTTTATTATTTAGTAACAGTTTGATTTGGTTCTGTACAACTTAATTTTGTATGCTCATTGTTCAAACCTAGCTCATCAGGCCTAGGTGACTGAATTGCCTAAATCTGATGAGCTTGTAAGTTGCATGGAGCTGAATCAAACTGCTATTAAATAATAATAATAATAATAAGAAGAAGAAGAAGAATAGACAACACAACAGAAAGTGATAAGTACAGAATCTCTGGACAAAATGGTGAAACCATATGGCATATTACTAGCCAAAGTATACCACTAGCCCAGAAGGAATATATGAGATGCCATGACAATATAGCCAGGCTTGTCTATTGGACACTTTGCAACAAGTATGGACTTGACAGAGAAAAAAAGTGGTACAACCACAAATCCGAAGGCATCATCAAAAATGATAATGCAAAGATCTTGCGGGATTTTATAATTCAGTGTGACCATGAGATTGAGAATAGGAAGCCAGACATAGTCTTACTTGAGAAAGGAAACAAACTATGCTGGATCATAGATATAACATGCCCAGCTAACAACAAGGTATGCAATAAGGAAGAAAGAAAAGTCGAGAGATATGACAGGTTAGCTTGGAAAGTTAAGCAGTTGTGGTTGATGAAAAAGGTAGCAGTAGTACCAACAATTGTTGGAGCCCTGGGAACACTGAGCAAAAGTATGTGGAACAAATAGGGGCTGCAATAAGGGTGGAAGAAAACAGCACTGCTTGGAACCGCCTGAATACTCCTGCTCGAAAAATAAGAGGTGTTACCTTAGTTCATTGGTAGTGAACACCTGACACCATAGTAGATCTCCAGCATTAAAAGTTGTGCAAAGGCAATAATAATAATAATAATAATAATAATAATGATAATAATAATAATGTGCTAAGAACAATATTAAGAACAATACTAGAACAATACTTTGAGCAAAACCAAAAATATGGCACCCTAGCCATAACAGCAACTTGAACTTGTTTTCTCTTGAGGTCTCTGGGAGAAACTTGGGGGGTCAACATTTAATAATAATAATAATAATAATAATAATAATAATAATAATAATAATAATGTATTTCTTTACTACCCACAACGGGCTGAACATAGAGGGGACAAACAAGGACAGACAAAGGGATTAAGTCGATTACATCGACCCCAGTTGGAAACTGGTACTTTATTTATCGACCCCGAAAGGATGAAAGGAAAAGTCGACCTCGGTGGAATTTGAACTCAGAACGTAACGACAGACGAAATACGGCTACGCATTTCGCCCGGCATGCTAACGTTTCTGCCAGCTCGCCGAATCCTTTCTAATAAAGGCACAAGACTTGAAATTTTGGGGAAGGGGACTAGTCGATTATATCAACACCAGTGCTTAATTTATAGACCCTGAAAGGATGAAAAGCAAAGTCAAGCTCGGCGGAATTTGAACTCAGAACATAAAGACGGACAAAATGCTGCTAAGAATTTTGCCTAGCATACTAACGATTCTGCCAGCTCAATAATAATATTATTATTTTATAAAAACTGATGTAACTCTTCACGAACGCAAATAGATAATAAGGAAAGCGCAATGTGATTTGTAATGGATTGTTTGTCTAATAGATTGAACAATATTTCGACAGATCATCTCTCTTCTTTATTTTACAACTTGAATCTGAAGAAGACAGACAATCTGTTGAAATATCATTCAAACTGTTAAATAAACAATCTATTACACATTGCATCATTCTCTTCTTATTGCCTAATGATAATAATAATAATCTTTTCTGCTATAGGAATGAAGCCTGAAATTTGGGGGAAGGGATTAAGTTGATCATATCGACCCCAGTGCGTAACTGGTACTTATTTCATCGACCCCCAAAAAGATGAACGGCAAAGTCGACCTCAGTGGAATTTGGACAAAATACCACTAAGTATTTCACTGGCATGCTAACTAATCTGCCCCCTCACTACCTTTATAATAATAGTAGTAGTAGTAGTAGTAGTAGTAGTAGTAGTAGTAATAATAATAATAATAATCGTTTCTAATCTAGGCACAAAGCCCAAAATTTTGGGGGAGGGGGTCAGTCGATTAGATCATCCCTCAGTATGCAACTGGTACTTAATTTATCGACCCTGAAAGGATGAAAGGCAAAGTTGATCTTGACGGAATTTGAACTCAGAACATAAAGATAGACAAAATGCGACTAAGCATTTTCCCTGGCATTCTGATGATTCTGCCTTAATAGTAGTAGTAATAATAACAAGGGCATTCAGGAAGTGCAAATCTCCAGCAAGGCAACACCAATGTCCTCTCAATGATTAGCCAGAGATGATTTTTAGAATGTCAATATCTGAAATAAACTCAAACGCTCTCACAAACGAAAATACTAAAAAATGAACCCGGCTGCTCTCAAAAATTAAGTAAAAAAATAGGAAAAATAATCCAGAATCCTTGTCCAGTACTGGATTGATCTCAAATCAGTTCGTGCCAGTCACAATGCCAAACATCCCTAAAAGTTTCATCTAAATCCCTCCAGCAGTTCTTGAGATATATTGTCCACAGACAAACAAACAAATACAACTAAAAACAATACCTCTGCCTTTGCTAAGGCAGAGGTAATAATAATAATAATAATAATAATAATAATAATAATAATAATCATAATTTATGATCGGCTGGTACATTGTTCTCATAACAGACTTGCCTAGGGTGCGACACGGTGGGAATCACACAATCATGCTTGCACCTATAGCCATGCTTGTGTCTATGTATGTATATATATATATATATATATATATGCATAAAACAAAACAGTGTTCAGTCAATCAATCAATGATGTAGATATAATCTGGGAAGATCAATGTCTTCATAAATCGATAGCTGTAGTTTTTAAGTGTATTGTTTGTTGGACAAGCTTATTTGTAGACAGATAAATGATGACTAAGATGTGAGTTGATGAAATGAAAAATAATACAAATACAGATAAACGAAGAAGATGTTACTCATATGTAGTATGATACCATTATATATATATATATAAACAACAATAAAAGAACGAACAACCAAAGATTGATGATGACAAAGGCATTAGTATTAGTGGGAGAGATTTCAGTAGTCAGTCACATTAGGAAACACTTGAATGGGTTCTGGAGCATATGTAAGTTGGTGATATCATCATAAAAACCATAAATGAGGATATTATTAGGCTTCTGGAGTTCAGTGATGCAAGTTATCTACTTATTTAAAACATTAACTTAATAAAAACAAAAACAATAAACAAACAACAAACAGCAACAAAAAGACATACATTGATGCACACAAATATATGAGTATATATATATATATATATATATATATATATATATATATATATTATATATATATATATATATATATTATATATATATATATATATATATATATATATATATATATATATATTATATATATATATATATACATATATATGTATATGTGTATATATATATATATATATATATATATAAAAAACTGAATGAAAATAAAAGCAAGTTGATTTATATAACCAACAAAACAGAATAAGTGAGTGGTGATAAACGCAGGTTTAATTACTGGTGAACAGTGTGTTTCACAACATAAACTAGTGATTTATGAGATAACATTGCCCATAGTAAAGGAAAGTAGAAAGCAGATAATGGGTAAAGGCTTTTGTGTGTGTGTGTGTGTGCATGTGTGGTGGAGGGAAGTATGGAATCTGGGTTGTGATACAATGCAAATACTCAACAGGAGAAAGGTATGGAAGCTAGAAAAAGCTTATCTAAAAGCTTTGTTCCTGGATAATACGTACGTACATACAATAATGGAAGCTTAAAATAACACTATGTCTCACATTTCTATATGTTTATTAGAATGAAGTCTATTACAAGCTTGCAAATAAATCATGTTTGGAGACAGATGGTTAAAAAGCAACTCTGAATCTATCTTCTCCAAATAACTGAGATCTATAGGCTCATTGCTCATCTTAGGCTTCCATAGCGTTAAGCTGATGAAAGATAAATATTCCTCTGGGTTAACTGTTGGTTTATCACAACTAGCTTTTCCCTTGGTAGGAATTGCACATTGATGTGCATTCAAATGAAGTACTTGATCTGTTTTAGGTCAATACTGTTGATCTCATTGGCTGACCTATCTCATCTTGTGGTGTCTCTCTAGAGCTTGTTGGACTGAGTAATTGATACTTCAGTGCTCAAACCATGGTTATGGGGAGGAATTAGTGACAGGACATCGATCACTGACCCCTATCAGCTGGTTCTCCAGTAAGATAAAAGTTTTCTGATTTACCACATACAACAGTTTGTAACATATATAAAGCACAGGTGTGCCTTAGAAGCAGGCATGGCTGTGTGGTTAAGAAGCTTGCTTCTCAACAATGAGGTCTTTGGGTCAGTTGTACTGTGCAGCACCCTAGGCAAGTGTCTTCCCTTATAACCCCAGGCTAACCAAAGCCTTGTGAGAAGATTTGATTGATGAAAGAAGCCTGCTATATGTGTGTGTGTGTATGTACAACCTTCCCTGGAAGCAGGTATGAGTTGGCCAGAAGAAGGGTGTCCAGCCATAGAAAAATCTGATATATCAAATTCCATCTGAGCTATCCGAGCATGGAAAGTGGACATTAAAACAGTGATGATGATGATAATGATGATAATGGCGAACAGTTTGGAACATAGATTGGAGCATAGGCTTAGAAACAGAAGCTGTTGTCATTGTTTATTACTTCTGCCTTAGTGAAGGCGGAGGTATTGTTTACAGTCGTGTTTGTTTGTTTGTTTGTCTGTGGACAAGATATCTCAAGAACTGCTGGATGGATTCGGATGAAACTTTTAGGGATGTTTGGCCTCATGACTGGCACAGACTGATTAGATTTTGGGATCAATCCAGTACTGGACAAGGATTCTGGATCATTTTCTTGTTTTTTTTTTACTTAATTTTTGAGAGTGGTTGCGTTCATTTTTAGTATTCTCATTTGTAAGAGCAGTTGAGTTTATTTCAGATTTTCTCATTTTAAAAATCATCTCCGGCTAATCGTTGAGAGGACATTGGTGTTGCCTTGGCAGAGGTTTGTGCTCTCTGAGTGCTCTTGTTTAACAGGATCTTTAACAAGACTATGTTCAGATGGTGCTTTTTACGTGCCACCAACACAAGGATCCACTCAAGTGGCACTAGCAATGACTGATGCATGAATGGTACCTATTGCATGCCACTGGCATGGGGAGCCAGTTAGGCATCATTAGCAACGACCCATGCATGAATGGTACTTATTGTGTGCCACCAGCATGGGAGCCAGTCAGGCAGCACTGGCATTGGCCACAACTACAATTTCTATTTGATTTTGATTTAGATTTTGATTAATGTTAAAATATTCTGTTTCTTAAAATTCCATAGTCTTCCTGTGAAGATTTACTGTGAGCTGTTGGGAAAGTAAGAGACATTAAAGAAAGACTCATGTCATTTAATACGTAAAGTGCGATGGGCCATGATTATGGCCCTGATAGATGCATTTAATTTGTGGGCGTTTGTTGGGGTCTAATGTCACTCAAGTGCCCCGATACCCCCCAGAATGCAGGAGGACTAATCGTTCAACTAATGACTTGCTCCCCATGCCAGTGGCATGCAATAGGTACCATTCATGCATCAGTCATTGCTAGTGCCACTTGAGTGGATCCCTGTGTTGGTGGCACGTAAAAAGCACCATCAACAGATGATGTAAAACTTGCCACCATTATATACTAAGAAGACATTTTAACTATTTTTTTGTTTTTTATGTGTGCATGGTTGTCTCATTTTCATAAAATGTACTCAGCAGTCCATGCTATGTGAGTGCAAATCCCAGCGCTTTATGGGTTAAGTAAAACTTTTGGATCTAAAGCAAATTAAGAACCAGCTGATTTCCTGTTATTATTCAGTGGGCATCTGAAAATAATAATATATATTTTAATCAATTAAGAGAATTAAGTAATCAAAAGTAAAGATTTTCAATTATCTAAGAAATTTGCTTCCTAGCCGCTTGGTTTCAGGTTCAACTTTACTGTACAGCACCATGGGCAACAATCTTGGGTCAATTAATGCCTTGGATTTGGTAGATGGGAAACTGTGTGGAAGCCTGTCATGTGTATGTGTGTGTGAGTCTGTCTGTTTTTGTCTCCTCACTACCACTTGATATTCGGTTGGTTTGTTTACATCCCCTGTAACTTAGTGGTTCAGCAAAAGAGACCAATAGAATAAGTACCAGACATAAAGAAAAAGTACTGGGGTTGATCTGGCTGTGCGGTTTAGAAGCTTGCTTTTCAACCACACTGTTTTTGGTTCAGTCCCACCGCACAGCACCTTGGGTGAATGTCTTGTGCTGTAGCACTGGGCTGACCAATGCCATGTGAATGAATTTGGTGGATGGAAACTGTGTTGAAACTTGTCATGTGTGTGTGTGTGTATGTGTGTGTCCCTTCACCACTGCTTGACAATTGGTATTGGTTTGTTTACATCCCTGTAACTTAGTGGTTTGGCAAAAGAGGCTGGCTGGATGAGTACCAAACTTAAAAAGGAAAAAAGTAAAAAGTACCAGGGGTGATCTTCAAAGCAGTGCTCCAGCCTGGCTGCGGTCCATTGAATGAAACAAGTAAAAGACAAAAAAATACAAAATAAAGTGACCACTTCAGACCAAATTAGATTTGTTGGCTAAAACGATGTAGTCAGGCTGACCATTTGTTCTTGGATCAGTATTACTACCAAGTTGTAATACAGAAATATTTTATGTTTCTCAAAAATAGCAGTTCCATTTTCCAATGTTGCCTGGAATCTTTATTGGAAGAGAATTAATGATATATAATTAATTATTTATCAGGATTACATCCTCGTCTTTCCAGCAACCCAAAATGAATTGAAGACTCAAGAAAATGCAATTATTGCTCGACTAAAAGGCACCAATGTATCAATTAATCCAACTAAATTCATTTATCATGTCTCCTTCATAGATTTCCTTGGAATAAATATATTTCAAAAGGATTAGATCAGGCTCATCATAAAACCTATTTGGAGACATAACTGAACCCTTTCTTCCAGTAACAAACAAAACAAAACAAAGGCAACAAAATTGGAGAATGCAGCAAATAGACAAGAGACTTCCTTCCACAGTACAGGCATGGTTGTGTGATAAGAAGCTTGCTTCTCAACCATATGGCTTCAAGTTCAGTCCCACTGCATAACACCTTGGGCAACTGTCTTCTACTATAATCTTGGACCAACCAAAGTCTTGTGAATGGATTTGGTTGAAAGAATCTGTGTGGAAACCTGTCATATGGTTGGGAAGCAAACTTCTTGCCACACAGCCAAATCTGCATCTCTACAGTAGGAAAATCAGTTTTAAAGGCAACACCTTGTATCACATGACCCAAATCATTGTAATGGTAACTTCCTGTATTGTTGAGTGGCCTGGAAAAGATTCCATTCCAGCTTGGGGAACACACAAAATGCTGAGAATGTGGCAATCACTTTTCCATGCTTGTATGGAGTTTATTGAAGCAGATTTTCTACAGCTAGATGTTGTTCCTGTCATCAACCCTCACCTGTTTCCAGACTAGGGAATAGTCCCTCATTATCGAGTATATTCTTGCAGAACATTGGAAATGAATAATTATATGTTGTGTGCAGGAGAGGAGGCTGTACTGGTTTGGTCATGTGATGCAGATGGATGCCAACAGCTCCATAAGGAAGTGCCAATCTCTCAAAGTGGGAGAACCAGAAAGACATGGAATGAAGTAGTGAAGAATGACCACAGGAAGCTGAACCTTTCAGGCAAGATGACAAAGGACTGCGATGCCCGGTGCCTTGTTGTACTCAAGATGACCCACACTCCACAGCAGAAGTGTTAAGTCCAATCTCTCCCTGGTGGAGAGAATTGACCTGCAAGAATCCTGCACTGGTGCCACATAAAAAGTATTTGTGGTGGTGCTATGTAAAGGTGCCCGTGTGGTGCCACATAAGAGCACCTGTGTGGGGGCCACATAAAAGCACCTGGCACACTCTGTAAAGTGGTTGGCATTCTGAAGAGCACCCAGCCATAGAAACCATGTCAAATCAGACTGGAGCCTGGCGCATCTCTTTGGCTTGTCAGCTCTGGTCAGACTATCCAACCCATGCCAGCATGGACAACGGACATTAAAAATAATGATGAATGACACTGCCTTATATGTATATCTATAAATATAAACATATATATATATATGTATGTATGTATATGTATGTATATATATATGTATATATGTATGTTATATATATATATGTATGTATAAATATATATGTGTGTGTATATATGTATGTATAAATATATGCATGTACATATATATATATATATATATAGGTATACACATACATACACAGAGTAATACCTCACTTTAAGAGGACTGACTTTACGAGACCCTGGGTTTAAGAGTTTTATTTTATAATAAATATAAAAAAAGGTTAAAGCACAAGATCCAAATTTACATAAAATATTCTTTACATTATATTGTTGTTTTATTGCCATTTATTTCCGAGTATTACAAATTTTATTGGTAAAATGTTTTTCTGGGAATGAATTAAGAATCATAACACAGCGTCTATGGAATATTATTGCTCTGCTTTATGAGTTTCCACTTTACGAATGATCTGTCGGAATAAATTAACTCATATATCAAAAGATTACTGTATATATATATGTGTGTGTGTGTGTGTGTATCATCATCATCATCGTTTAATGTCCGTCTTCCAAACAATGAATATGATAGTGATGAGGATATACACACACATACATATATATGATGGACTTCTTTCAGTTTCCGTCTACCAAATCCACTCACAATGCTTTGGCCAGCCTGAGGCTATAGTAGAAGACACTTGCCCGAGGTGCCATGCAGTGAGACTGAACCTGGAACCATGTGGTTGGGAAGGAAGCTACTTACCACACAGCCACTCCTGCACCTATAGTACAAAATATTTACCTTGCAGTGGAATTGAACCCCCCAAAACTATGTTCAGAAGCAAACTTCTCAACCACACAGCCATGCCAGTAGCTTTTCTGAAGCAAATAATCTAATCAATAGAACAACTTCTCCATTTCTTATGTAGCTGTCATTTGGTCATGTGCTTCTCTGCTGTTAATGTTTCTAACATGACGACACCTTCAGTTTCTCCAACTGCTATTGCTACTAATGTTCACTCTCCAGTGCTTTCCATGCTACCAGCAATACTAAAATATCCTAATCCTTGTTGGAATTTAACGAGTTGTCCAATGCCATTGCAGATCTTGAAGGAGATTCAGAAGCTGACAAAGAAATTGTTATTAATGTGATTTATCTTTTGTGGTTGGATTAATGTTATATTTATAGTATTCAAAATAATTGGTTCTATTATTAATTCATACTCATAGGCGGCAGGCTGTCAGAATTGTTAACATGTTGGAAGAAATGCTCAGCAGCATTTCATCCAGCTCTTTACGTTCTGAGTTCAAACCCCACTGAGGTCAACTTTGTCTCTAAAATTGCAGGGGGATTCTACTGAAATTTAAAGTTACGTAGGTCTTTATGTTCTGAGTTGAAATTCTGCCAAGGTTGACTTTGCCTATCATCTTTTTAGGGGTCAATAAAATAAAGTACCAGTCAAGTACTGGGGTCAGTGTAATCATTTTGTCCCTTCCCCTCAGATCTGCTGGTCTCATGCCAAAGCTTGAAAAGAATTACCAATTCATACGCATATGCTGTTTTCATCTTCAGAATAATTTTGGTATGCCTCTTAGATAACATTGGTGATCACAATATGTAATTATAACAAACATCTGAGGATTTGAACCTACTCTTGATACTAAATTATCTCTATTACTCATGCTTTCAATTTACTTAGCTAAACTAATTAATTAATTACTATTGCATACTTATTCACTTACTATCCATTATGGATTTATTTAATTATCACAAAAATGGATTGAACGGCTTCACAGCAGGTTGGCTTGTATCTTCAATGATGCAGAGCAATGAGAGAATAATCACGTTGCTGACTGAGTGGAATTGTTGTACCAACCAATTGTTTGAGCAGTGAGCATGACTTTTTCAAAAGATTTATGCTTTTGAATGGATATCTTATCAAATCAGGTTTGGATAGACTTTTGTTACGATCAAATCATAAAGCTGGCTACTCGGTTTCCATGGAGTATAAGTGACCAAATTCGTAACATTCCTCTGAGTGGGATACTGTTCTGATGCAGGGTCCAAGACCAGCAATTTTGCTGGGAAGGGACAAGTTGATTACATAAACCCCTTGTATTTGACTGGTAATTTATTCTCTCTACCATGAAAGGCAAAGTTGACCTTGGCAGGATTTGAAACCAAGATGTAAAGAGCTAGAAGAAATGCTGCTAACCATTTTGTCAGACTTGCTAATGATTATGTCAGCTCACTGACTTAGTCAACTCAACCATGCAACAGTAAAAATTCTTCAACACTTCACTACTCAATGCAAATTTCTTTAACTTTTCACTGAATTAAAGTCATCATTGGGTTTGTTTTCACTAGAGAAGACTGAATTATCAATGTTGAGCATGGTTGTTGCCAGTGCTGCTGGAATGGCTCCCGTGCAGGTAGCATGTAAAAAACACCTTTTGAGTGTGGTCATTGCCAGAACTGCCTGGCTGGCCCTCATGCCGGTGTCACGTAAAAGCACCCACTACACTCACAGAGTGGTTGGCGTTAGGAAGAGCATCTAGCTGTAGAAACTTTGCCAGATCAGATTGAGCCTGGTGCAGCCTTTTGTCTCACCAGTCCTCAGTCAAACTGTCCAACCCATGCCAGCATGGAAAGCAGATGTTAAACGATGATGGTGATGATGATGTCTATATGAACAACTAAGGATTTGAGTGATCTTAGTGGTCTTGGAGGATCTGTGAAGGCCATGAGTACAGCTCCTGCTTTTAACCCAACCTAATAAATGAGAGGGAATATATTCTGTTGAGCCCATTGGCACTGAGAAAGGCATCCAGCCATGAAAACCATGTCAAGGCAGATTTTGCTGGTGTTGGTTCCATGTAGAAAGCACCCAGTCAACTCTGTAAAGTGGTTGGCATTAGGAAGGGTATTCTGCCATACAAATTATGCCAAAGCAGACAGTGGAGTTTGGCACAGTCTTCTGGCTTGCCAGCTCCTGTTAAACCATCCACCCAATGCTAGCATGGAAGATGGACGTTAAATGAATATGATGATTATGGCATATGTGAAATGAGGGTGATGGATTGGTGGAATAAGTGGCTTTCCTTGATATGCCAATCTCATTTATATTGTCAAATATAATTTGAGTACAGCCAGTTTTCCACTGTTAATGGAACCTGTCGTGTTAGGCTGTAGGAACAACATCACAATTTTTTTTGTTCTGAAGTAGCAAGTCTCTCATCTCAGATGTGACCTGCAGCAATATTTTCTCCAGCAACAACCTGGGGATAATAACATCAGATCCAGATTCATCATGCCAACAAATGGAGAATTACAAGCTGACAAAATGCTAGCTGCTTTCTGGTATGTTTTTTTTTTTACCCCTGAACCTATAGTTCTGGGACCCTGTTCTGCTTCCTGTTACTCAGTTGGATATCAAAAATAAGGATTACCACTCACAGGAATATATCCTGCACTGTGGCCAAGAGCTTTTAGCTCATCTTCTTCACTAGTGTTCAAGGTAACACATTCACCATTCTGTCTGTCTGTTGAGACTATGAAACATTTTACATGACCTGCTGTGACACAGTTCTCTATAAAATTGCTTTCACACAGTTTCCATCAATGGTAGGAAAAACTTGTCTAAGGTGGTGCACAATGAGGCAAAACCAGAAACTCTGTTGTTGCAAAATGAACATTTCCCTACCTATATATATATATATATATATATATATTATATATATATATATATATATATATATATATATATATATATATAAGCTGAATGGGCAACAAAAAAAAAGAAACTCTCTCAACCCAGGAACACCTTAAATTCCAGGATGGAAGTCTTTGGACCCTGCTTACACTTCAGGAGATTTCTACTGAAGCCCTGGAACTCACAAACCAGCCACATTGATTACAGATAGCAGCCTAAGGAAGATAAAGCCTTGTACTTAACCCTTTTCCTTTGTCCATGCATTCAACAACTAACTACAAGGTCTTTTCTCCCTCCACTTTGGAAGAGAGGCTATAGGCCACCAGCCATTAGGGTCTGAAGAGATGCCATAAAGCTAAGTGCTTCATCAACATGAAACCCAGGGTAACCCCATAGACTGGCCATAACTATCTTTATCTAATATGTGTGTATGCGTGTGTTTGTGTGTGTGTGTGTGTGTGTGTGTATGTGAAGGCACATGGCCTAGAAGTTAAGGTAATGCACTCGAGGTTGCTAGACCATGGGTTCGATTCCCAGATGGGGTGGTGCATAGTGTGTTCTTGAGCAAAACCCTTCATTTCACATTACTCCAGCCCACTCAGCAGTAAATGGGTTCACTCTGTGACGGATTGACATTCTGGTCTGGAGTATGTTGGCTTGCTTGTCTAGTGACTGGGGTGGTGTCGTTCAAAAGCAAAAACAGTGCAAAGTGCATTGTGACCAGTGATGTATAGCAACATCTGATAGTCTAGTTGATACTGTGATATACACCCCCCCCCACACACACGCACGCGCACACACACACACAGTCCACTCTGTAGAGGGGTTGGTGTTAGGAAGGGCATGTAGCCATAAAAACCATGTCAAAACAGACACAGTAACCTAGGATAGTCTTCTACCTGGCCGGCTCCTGTCAAAGCATCCAGCCCATGCCAGCATGGAAGGCAGACATTAAATGATGACGATGACAATAATGATGATGATATATATATATATATATATATATATATATATATACCATATTTTGACATGTATAAGGAACCATTTTTTGTCAAAAATTAGTTAAAAAAAATATGGGAGTTTCTTATACATGGATAGTATTATAATCCTTTACAAAACCATTTTTCCAAATTTTAAGCCCACCAAATTAGGGGGTTCCTTATACGTGTTAAAATACGGTATATATATATATATAGCATGGAAGGCGGATGTTAAACAATGATGATGATGATATATTTTCACACGCATACACACATGCATACACACATGAATACATGCACACACACGCACACATACATAATACATGTACAATATTTATGCAAACAGTGCTAATACAGCAATTACACTTACATGACCCCAACAACAAATCAGTGAGTACATGGGGGTGTACCAAACCTACTCCACTCACACACACAACACACACACACACACACACACATTATATAGATATCTACATACACACTACATACTTATGAACACACACACACACAGTATAATCATCATCATCATTGTCATTAAGGTCAGCTTTCCATGCTGGCATGGGTTGGATGGTTTCATTGAGGACTGGCAAGCCAGAAGGCTGCACCAGGCTCCAACCCGATCTAGCAAAGTTTCTACAGCTGGATGTCCTTCCTAATGCCAACCACTCCGAGAGTGCAGTGGGTGCTTTTTACTTGCCCCCAGCACAAGGACCATTCAGGCAGTACTGGCATTGACCATGCTCAAATGGTGCATTTTATGTGCCACTGGCACAAGGGCCATTCAGGCAGTACTGGCATTGGCCACACTTGAATGGTGCTTTTTACATGCCACTGGCACAGGAGCCAGTCAGGCTGCACTGGCAACGACCATGCTCGAACGCTACTTTTTACGTGCCACCAGCACGGGAGCCAGTCAGGCGGCACATCTACATACACATCATCATCATCATCATCATCGTTTAACGTCCGTTCTCCACGCTAGCATCGGTTGGACGGTTCGACCGGGGATCTGGGAAGCCAGAAGGCTGCACCAGGCTCCAGTCTGATCTACATAACTATGCGCACACACACACACACACACACACAGACAAACAAACAGATTGACAGACTGACAATGATTTCTTCAAAGATCTTTCTTTCACTAGGACCATTAAAAACAACACACAGCAGTTCTTCCATACATTTTTGTTGAATGGTTTTCTTCAGAGAAGAAAAAAAAACCCCAAAAAACAAAAACAAACAAAAAAAAACAACAAAACCCCCCAAAAACGTAGCCTCCACCACATCTTCCAAATTTAGCACCATCCTTAGAGGAATTCATTTAGAAACAGTTTGACAGTTTGCAAGCTACTTAAAGCTATCCAAAGTAACAGTGCTGAGTTATGAGAGTCTCATCAATCACAAGGCACATCTTCATCGTGTTGCTGTTGCTGTTGTTGTTGTTGTTGCTGTTGTTTTGTTGTTGCGGTTGTTGTTGTTGTTGTTGTCTAGCTTAGATGGTTGTCCTTAATTACTTAGTTTCATTTTACAACAAATGCCGTTATAAATCGCAATACCGGTGTTGGTCTGCATTACCTATGTGTGCATTTCTCATGGGAAATCACGCCTAAATTGATATTTGTGCACATACGCACATGCAGGCAAACTCACACACACACACACACACACACACACACACACACACACACCTCTACACATACACAGGCATACATGTGTGTGTGTATGTGTGTGAGTATATATATGTGTATATACTTGTGTGTGTATATATATGTGCACATGCATATGTGTATGTATATATATATATGTATGTATAGATATGTATATGTATATGTACATATTTATATATGTGTGTATATCTATATGTATATATATGTATATGTATGTATATGTATATGTATATGTGTGTATATATATATATATATACACACACACTCACACATATAAACTCATTCAATCTTAGACGCACACAGGCATATAAAAATACGTTCACTGTTTCACAGATAGAGGTACACAGACATAAGTACATGTATAGACACGCCTGCACACACATACACACACACACACACACACACGCACACACACACATCTGGACTCTTACACGCATTCATGCATGCATGAATACATACATCAGGTCATATAGCTACATTCGTAAGTACATTTACTCTTAGAAATACAGACGGACTGACACACAGTCTCACATGCAGTCAGTGTTACCAACCAAATATACACAAGCACACGTGCATAAATTTGTAGATGCATACACACTTATGCACATATATAGGCAATGTATGTACACACATTTTCACAAATACACATATTCACAAATATACATATATGCACACACACACACACACACACACACACACACACACACATATATATATACACACACACACACACATATATATATACACACACACACACACATATATATATACACACACACACACACACACACACACACACACACACGTACTTACATATACATGTAGAGGTGCACAGATTTAAACATCTAGATCTTACATGCATGAATACACACAAATGTGGCATTCCGTCGGTTATGACGACGAGGGTTCTGATCAATGGAACAGCCTGCTCGTGAAATTAATGTGCAAGTGGCTGAGCACTCCATAGACACGTGTACCCTTAATGTAGTTCTCAAGGAGATTCAGCATGACACAGAGTGTGACAAGGCTGGTTGTTTGAAATACAGGTACAACAGAAACATGAAGAATGAGTGAGAGAAAGTTGTGGTGAAAGAGTACAGCAGGATTCACCACCACCCTCTGCTGGAGCTTTAGGTGTGTTTGCTCAATAAACACTCACAACGCCCGGTCTGGGACTCGAAACTGCAATCCTACAACCACAAGTTTACTGCCCTAACCACTGGGCCATTGTGCCTCCACCCACACAAACACTCTTAGATATATGCAGACATATATATATATATGTGTTATGTTATGTTTTATATATTTATTTCTTTATTGCCCACAGGGGGCTAAACATAACGGGGACAAACAAAGGGATTAAGTCAATTACGTTGACCCCAGTGCGTAACTAGTACTTATTTAACTGACCCCGAAAGGAAGAAAGGCAAAGTTGACCTCAGCAGAATTTGATCTCAGAAGATAATGTCAGACGAAATGCCACTAAGCACTTCGCCTGGCATGCTAACAATTCTGCCAGCTTGCTGCCTTACGTTTTGTATCATCTATCTATCTATCTATCTATCTATCTATCTATCTATCTATCTATCTATCTATCTATCTATCTATCTCTCCCTCTCTCTCTCTCTCTCTCTTCTCTCTCTCTCTATATATATATATATATATATATGTGGATGTTATATCTGCTAAAATGAATTGATAAACCTACATATAACATCCAAAGGTATATCTTTTTCCTTCTGATGAAATTATGCTCAGGTTACATAAATGTAAATTTAACGTACAAATTTGTAATTCGATTACTGAGTATTAATTGAAACAGCTGTAAGAAGCGAAGATGATCAATTCATTGTTAATAATAAACAGTTATTGACTTCCTAATCTCCATTTTCTTTTCTTCTTTTAAATGGATATAAACTATAGGCTTTATATATACCTATTGTTTTAAGGAAGTGGAGGTGCAATGGCCCAGCGGTTAGGGCAGCGGACTCGTGGTTGTAGGATCACAGTTTCGAGTCCCAGACCAAGTATTGTGAGCGTTTATTGGTGGTAGAAAACCCTGCTGTGCTCTTTCACTACAACTTTCTCTCACTCTTTTTTCCTGTGCATTGCTGGGTAAACAGGGACAAGGCTACCAACAGTACCATAGGAATGTTCAAAATATGTGTAGTTATAATCAGGGCTGTGGAGTCGGAGTTAGAGTCGGAAACAATTAAGGGGTAGCTGGAGTCAGTCAGTAAAACTATACTAACTCCGACACACAATATCATTATTCGTTAATATAAACCAGTTATAACATAGAGGCCTACTCATAGTACAAGTGTATGCATATGCATTTATGAGATGTGTAGACCACAATCCCTTAATTACATAAAGAGGAGTCAGAGTCGGAGGTGCCAATAGTAGAGGAGTCAGAGTCTGAGTCGAATTTTTTTGTTTCGATTCCACAGCCGTGGTTATTATACATTATATTGTAGAGATAGAAATTACAGGAATTTCAGATAGAATATAATTGGCATTTATGATGCCATATCTTTTATCTTTCACTTGTTCCAGCCATTGGACTGCAGCCATACTGGGACACTGCCTTGAAGGTGTGTGGCTTCGTGGTTAACGGCATTGGACTCATGGTTGTAAGATTGTGGTTTTGATTCCTGGGCTGGGTGATGCATTGTGTTCTTGAGCAAAACACTTCATTTCACATTCTCCAGCTCACTCAACTGACAAAAATGAGTAATCCTGCGATGAACTAGCGTCCCATCCAGGTGAGGAATTCATATGCCACGAAACCAGAAATGTGGCCCTTATGAGCCGGTATGACTTAACTTAACATGAATGTAACTAAAGAATTATATTGTAGAGGTAGAAATTGCAAGAATTTTGGATAGAATACACTTGGCATTTATGATGCCAAATCTTTTACTGTTTACTTATTTCAGTCATTAGAATGTGGCCATGCTGGGGCACTGCCTCGACTCCATCCATTATACATGTTTCTTTTTAAAGTCTGGTTCTTATTCTATCTGTCTCTTTTGCCGTATTGCTAAGTTGTGGGGACATAAATAAAGCAACACCAGTTGTGAGCAGTGGGCAGCAGTATTTGTGATACACACATGCATACACACACACAGATGATGAGTTTCTGCTCAGTTTCTGTTCAGCAAAGCCACTTGCAAGGCATTGGTCAGCCTGGGTCTATAGCAGAAGACATTTGCCCGAGGTGCTGCACAATGGAACTGAACCGCAAACCATTTGGTTACAAGGCAAGCTTCTCTACCACACAGTCATTCTTCTTCATCATCATCTTCATCATCATGTCCGTTTTCCATGCTGGTATGGGTTTAACCTCTCCGAGAAAGTAGTGGGTGCTTTTCACATGCCACTGGCAAGGTACCAGTCAGGCAGTACTGGCATTGACCATGTTCAGATGGTACATTTTACATGCCACCGGCATGGAGAACGAGTCCGGTGGCACTGGCATCATGCCTATATAATTCCATGCTGGAAGTCTTCAAGTTAATTGATGTGTAATTCAATTCAGCAGGTTATTTCTAGCTGGACACATCAAATAGAGGTGGGACATTTTTTCTCCTGTGCTGGACATTACTTATCCTGCTTATGTTCTGTCCATGACTGACCAATTATCTTGCAAAGATAAATTAGCGCAGCTAAGAAAAATAGCAGAAAAATAAACTGAGCATATCTAATTTGACAGGAAGGAAAGATTGGTAGGTGTTCTGTAGTGTAATTGGTAATGCTTTCACCATAGCAATTGAGAGATACATCATTCAATTCTTATAAGTGGGCTCTTTTCTCTTTGAAATTGTTGCTTATGGCGCCTAATGTCACTTTGGATTGGAAACCCAAAATTATTACTCACACTGTATAAATTTATATACGTGTATGTATATGTGTGTGTATATGTGTGTGAGCGTTAGTGTATATATATCTATATGTATGTGTGTACATATATATATATATATATATATATATATATATATATATATATATTATGTATGTATGTATATATATGTGAATGTTTTATATATGTATGTATGTATGTATATATATATATGTGAATGTGTGTGTGTATATATATATATATATATATATATATATATATATATATATATATATATATATATATATATATATATATATACATATATAAGTATATATGTGTGTATGTATGTGTGTCGGTGTAGGCTTAGCTGTTAAAGTTTATGTGGTGGTGCTGGTGCTACTTTCCAGACCATGTGTGTTCTCAGGTTCAGTCCCACTGCGTGGCATCATGGGCATGTCTTCTACTGTATATTGACTGTGTGTGTGTGTGTACCCTTGTCTTGACACCATGTGATGGTTGTAAGTGAGCGTCATCATGATATGAGTGATGTCATTTGTTTCTAGTAGTTTGTAAGAAAAACTTGTTTGGTCATGGGTAAATATTACTTTGCTTCGAAACAGGTGAGAGTTGGTGAAAGGAAGGGCATCCAGCTGTAGAAAAATCTGCATGAACAAATTCTGTCAGACAGATGCAAGCATGGAGAAGTGGATGTTAAATGATAGTAATAATGATACCTTTTCTCTTTTATCTTTAAACTTGTTTCAGTCATTAGATGGTGGCCATGCTAGGGCAGCACCTTGAAAAAGGTTTAGTCAAATAAATTTACTCCAGTACTTGATATTTTTGCTAAGTCTGGTACTTATTCTGTCACCTTTTTTTGCCGAACTGTTAAGTAATGGGGATGTAAACACACCAACACCGGTTGCCAAACAGTGGCAGGGGACAAGCACAGACACAAAGACATATGCATATATATATATCATATATATCATATATATATGCATATATATATATATATATCAAATAAAATTAAAAACAGAACACAAAAGAATGGCATATACAGGTACTTACACTTATCAAGTATATATATATATATATATATATATATATATATATATATATATATATATATATGTGACCTCGTCTTCCCTTCTCGGGATCTTTCCTTCTCCTATGTTTCTGACGAAGAGCTCCGCTCGAAACGTTAAACCCTCCTTCTTCCCTTCTTTCCTGAGCGTCCAATAATACTATATTTGTTCCACGTCCTCGTGTTGTTGTGTTTTTTTGTGTTTTCTTGTTTGGATTAACTTTATATATATATATATATATATATATATAATATATATATATATATATATATATATATATATGTATGGTGCGGCTTCTTTCTGTTTCTGCCTACCAAATCCACTCACAAGGCTTTGGTTGGCCTGAGGCTATAATAGTAGACACTTGCCCAAGTTGCCATACAGTGGTACTGAACCTGGAACCATGTGGTTAGGAAGTAACACATTTTGGTAGGTAGTGTAGTTCAATGGTTGTCAACCAGGGTCCATATGGTTGTTGACGAGGAGGGGGTTTGTACAGGATTTTGTGTTAAAATTTATGAATTCAAGTTTTGTGGCAAATGTGAATGTTTTACGGTTTATGTGTTTTTATTTGTATATACGTCTATCTGCATATGTATGTGCATGTATGAGTGTGTTGTAGTATGTATGTATGCATGTATGTTTACATATGTATAGACATATATGTGTGTGTTTGTATGTATATGTACACGCTTGTGTGAGTATGTATATATATATATATATATATATATACACACATGTGTGTGTGTGCATACGTGTATGTATATATGTACATGTGTGCATATGCAGATTCTATGAACAAAGTTTTACTTTCCCCACGCCTATTGGAGTAATTTCCCTTTATTCAACGGTTTGTTTTTTCATAGTTTTTTCGTTTGTCTTAATAACTGATGAGATGCCGGAGCAGACTTCAGCTCTGGCATCTGAAACACTGAGTTTTATTATAACAACCAACTAATTGTCACATATATATATAGATAAATTCCTCTATTTACATAATATCGAGGTCTCATTCATTCTTAGGAATGTAGCTTCAGAACCAAAGGGGTGGGAGCCTGGAAAGGTTTGGGAACCACTGTCTTAGATGTTAAACAATTTTGAAATAAATTCTAATGTAATGTCTAACCCATGCCAGCATGGAAAGCAGACGTTAAATGATGATGATGATGATGACGATGTATTTAATCCAATCTATCATTTTTTAATCTATCCTTCCTTTGCTGTGGATGGGATTTGATTATTATTTCTAGCAAAGGGAGTGACCACATTGGAGTGAGCCTCATTGCTTTGGCATACACACACACATTGATGTAAAATGGAGATATGAAGTCTCTTGAGAATAGCACAGTCTCTATTTAGGGAGAATGGAAAGAAAAAACACAAAACAAGAACAAAAGGAAAATAAGAGTGAATATCATCATTATTGTTATCATTTCAACAATCATCATCACCATCATCATCATCAGTTATCATGGTTGTCATCATCATCATTGTCATTATCATCAGTGTTGTAATCATCATCATTGGCGGCGGCGTCATCATCATCATCATCAGTGATGTAATCATCATCGTCAGATTCTCCATTATCATCATCATCATCATTGTAGCCATTATCATCTTCATATTCATCAACATTGTAATCATCTCCACGCCCATTATCATTCATAGCACCACCAGCATTATGATACTAGCACCACCACCACCACCACCAACAACAACTTCATCATTATTACCAGCATCATCCTTCCTCTCCTTCCTCTTCTTCGTCATCACAATTATTATCACTAACACCTCCAGCACTGCCACTCCTTGTACTACTACCACCACCACCACCACTAACAAATGAATATTTTTATATGGAAATGTCTAATTTAACACACTTCATCTGTTCCTTGAGAGAAATATAACTTATGGACATTCATAGCAATGACGTATATGTTGTCCAGTGAGCCATGACCACCAAGTGTGCTGTCGATGTCTTGCATTTGAAAGATTTCGGCCCAAAGTCTCCAAGGTCCCACTCTTCAGTCCGTTAGTCCAAAATATTGTATTTCTATTTTTAGCAGTTTTGAGTGACTTTGTGGCTGTGGAGTGAAAGCAAAAAACTTCGACTCCGACTCTGACTCCTCTTTATGTAATCAAGATGATTGTGGTCTAAATATCTCATAAAGCATATGTATATGCTTGTACTCTGAGTAGGCCTCTATGTTATAACTGGTTTATATTAAAGAATAAAGATATTGTGAGTCAGAGTTAGTATAGTTTTACCAATGCCAACTCTGACTCCAGCTACCCTGTAATTGTTTCTGACCCCGACTCTGACTCCACGACTCCGACTTCAACTCCACAACTCTGACTCCGTGACTCCACAATTCCGACTTCACAACTCCGACTCCAACTCCACAACTCCGACTCCACGACTCCGACTCCACGACTCCGACTCCACAACTCTGACTCCACGACTCTGACTTCCTGACTGTGACTTCTTGATTCCAACTCGACAACTCTGACTCTCACTCCACGACTCTGACTCCAAAGCCCTGGTGGAAGCATTGTTATTATTGGTTTATATTATAAGGGGTGATGGTAGTGGTATTGTTGTTTATTTAACCCTAGGTTCACCCAAATTGAGCAGGCCAATGATCAGAGCTATTGCAGCCAGAATCCATCCAGAGAATCCAAGTTTATGTTATCCAATGTTTCCTTTTCTATGACAGTAGGGTATGATTCAAAGGAGTTTTAGCTGCTATATCTAGTGGATTGAGTGACAACATAGAGGCGTTATTTTTGACTTGATTGTATTATTGTTGCTACTGTGGCTTTATCTATGGCTGGATGCCCTTCCTGTTGCTAACCCTCACCTGTTTCCAAGTGACGTAATACTTCCCCATGACCGGACATGTTTTCATGGAAGATTGGAAATGAAGGACAAAGCTTGCATAAAGGTGACACTTGTTTACAACTATCACATTATGTCAAAGCAAGGAGAGAGTAACACACACACATTTGCGTGTGCGTACACACACAAGCACACATACACACATGCACATGATGAGATTTTTTTCAATGCTGTCTATCAAATCCGCTCCCAAGGCTTTGGTCAATCCAGGAGCAAGGTGCCACGCAGTGGGACTGATCCCGGAACCAGGTGGTTGGGAAGCAAGCACCTTCCCCACACTTAGCATATTTTTATGGTATTGCCTCTTGTAGAACGTATTTCTTATCGTACGACCATATATATTCTAACACACACGAACACACATACACAAACACACACACAAACACACACATGCATCTGCACACACACACACACACACAAACACACACACGCACACACATGCTTTTATTTGCCCCATGCCCACCTCTTCCCATATTATCATGTGAATAATTTCAGAATTTTCATGTTGGTCTCTTCAATCTGTTCTCTCTTTGAAAGAAATTGTTTTCACAACAGATATAAAACCTGATATCATATACAATGTAACAACATAAAATATGATAATAATAATAATAATAATAATAATAATATGATATAAGAATGTAATATAATAGATATCAAATGTAACTAATTTATTATTATTATTATTATTATTATTATTATTATTATTATTATTATTATTATTGTCACTGTTGTTATTATCATTATCATCCTCATCATCATCATTATTATTATTGTTAGTATCATCATCATTATTATTATTGTTGTTACTGTTGTTGTTGCTGTTATTATTATTATTATTATTATTATTATTTGTATCTGGTTTTGTAATTAATTATCTGATAGTTACTTTGAAGATTTTATTTCATAGCGATTAGAACAGAGCAAACCAATTTATATAATCAGTTTGGTGTCTGAGCGTGGGGTGGGCGTGGGTGTGGGTGGGTGAGGTCGGGGTGGTGGAGCAAAACAAGCAGCTCAATAAAAAAGAAGAGAAAGAAGCAGGAAATCAAATGGACACTGGTCTGCTTCAGTGAATTGTCATCATCATCATCACCATCATCATCGACATCATCACTCTCATCATCACCATCACCATCATCATCTTCGGCACAATCATCGTCATCTTCATCATCATCAACACCACCACCACCACCACCACAACCATCATCATTATCATCACCATCATCATCAGTATCATCTTCATCATCATTGTTGTTGTCGTCGTTGTCAACATCTTCATCATCATCATCATCGTTGACACATCATCCACACCACTGTCACCACCACCACTACCATCACCACCATCATCATCATCATCATCACCATCACCATCATTATTGTCTCATCGTCATCGTCGTCATCATCAGCATTGACACATCAACACCCCCCATCATCATCATCATCATCATTGTCGTCATCACCACCAACATTGTTATCATAGACATTGACATCATCATCATCATCCTCATCATCATCGGCATCATTGTCATCGTCATCATCACAGCTACTGCCACCATTGATGTCTTTGTTGTCATTGTTATCTTTGCTGTTAACATTAGCGGCAGCAGCTACACTTTTGCTTTCTTCGTCGTCTGTGTCGCCATCGTCAACTTGCTGTTCTTACTACTACTACTTCTACTACTACTACTACTACATCATCCATCATCACTATCATCACCAGTATTCTCATTTCTGCCGTAATGGGTGCCATAGCAGCAGCAGCTGCTGCTGGTGCTTTTGCTATTATAGCTGCCATTGATGATGATGATGATGATGATGTTGATGATGATAACGGTAAAGTTGTTGCTAATTATGATGATGATGATGATGATGATTTTCTTTTATTCATGGAGTTGTTTCATGGCAAACGAAAGAAATTAGAACATGTGTTCAGAGACGTTCAAGGTTTACAAAGATGTTCATGATTTAATGAAAATGTTTAAAGATTAACAGAATTGTTCATCAGTAAACATATCTAGAAGTATTCATCAAAGCTAGTTAAATGTTAATGTTCAAGGTTAATGAGAATGTTCAGTGTTAGAAGTGTTGATTAAGATTAACAACAATAATTTTGAAGGTTAGCAAAAACCATGTAGGAATGTCCCAACAGTGCTTATAGAGCATGACCTGACAATTCCGTGCTGCATGACAATTCAGCGCTGACAATTCTGTGCATCACGTTTATGTGTATATGAAATTCAATTTCATTTATTTCATTTTGCATCATTCTTCTTGGGACATCATTTGGTGCACTAGTAATGAAATAGTGGTATACTTGTATAAATAGCAAAAAAAAAAAAGGTTTTTTGGGCTGTCAACAATTGAAAACGCTACCACTTATTCAATGGTTGTTAGTGTTAACAATCTAAAACATAACCACTTAGTCACTGATATCTTTTGCTATTAACATTTTTAAAAACTAAAATTTCTTCAGTGGTTGTTGAGATACCAACAAACTTGTAATGACAAAGTTCTAAAGTTTAGAAATTTTGAAAACAAAATTAATGAAATTGAATTTCATATACACATAAACACGATGTGCTGAATTGTTGGTGGTGAATTGCCATGCACAGAATTGCTGGTAGTGAATTGTCACACATGGAACTGTTGGTGGTGAATTGTCCTGCATGGAATTGTTGGCAGTGAATTATCATGCATGGAATTGTTGGTGGTGAATTGTCATACGTGAAATTAATGACAGTGAATTGTCATGTGTGGAATTGTTGGTGGTGAATTGTCCTGCACGGAATTGTTGGCAGTGAATTATCATGCATGGACTTGTTGGTGGTGAATTGTCATACATGAAATTGGTGACAATGAATTGTTATGTGCAGAATTGTCGGGGTGCTTGCTCAGAGAGATCCTAATATTGCTGTTTTTCCTGGAACTTGCCAATGTCTTTCCTTACAAGTAACCTGTTTATGTCCTCCAGAAATGGTTGTGTATCTCTCCAGTTGTGCCAGTTACAAATGAAATGATAAATCTGTTCTTTAGCTGCTGTTCATCTATCAGTTTTTCTCTGTCCCTAGTTCCTGGGATGGTGATGGGGGTAGAATCCTTAAGTATCTCCTACACAAGATCCTCTCAGAAGCAACCATCATTAAACTTTCCTGCCTGATTCCCGCGTGTGACTAATGAGACTGTGGATATTATCCACAGTCTCATTCTTACCAAAATTACTGGTGGGAAAGTTCTGGAATGTCCTTGTGATTTTGCAGGGTCATCAGGAACTGGAAGTCTACACTGACCACTTCAAACAGTGTTGTTCCTCATCACTTCAGTTTTCACAACCTACTCATGTTGTTCCACAAAGGTAACAGTATGCAGGGTTAATGTCACTTGCAACACTGCGGCTCTTCTGTTGCATTCACAGTACATTTTAATTCAAGCTAGGGCTTGTTTCAACCCATTTTTAAGGGCTATGCAAAATGCCCCTACATAAGTGTGTGAACATTTTCTTTCCCTCTCTTTTGAGAAAATCTTAGAGCAAAGTGGGTTTCAGGGAAGGTTTTCCTAATACAGTTCTGTGAAATTTGCATTTCGAACAGGAACCTGTTTAACTCAAGAACTTCCATGTTTGACATTCTATCGGTAAAAGTGTGTCTTGTTGTTGCTTTTCTTAATGTTGTACAAGTCTTTAAATAAACTCTTATTTGTATAAAAAGAAAACACCAGTTACATCGCTTTTTTTTCAAACATTCGTATTTCCATTTATAATCTTTTTTATTTTTTTGAGTGTCGTCATGTAAAATTGTTTTTGTTAATTAAGGGAGCATATTTTCCTTCTTGTTTTGTCTTGTCACTGTGTTGTTAAACTAATTAAAGTGGTTTTGTAGTCTGAAAGGGACAGAGTGAAAAAAGACCCAAACAAACATACAAAAAGAGAAAAATTTGTTTGCAATGATATTCAAATCAAATTATAAAACATATCCTTATTTAAACTATGTTCAAAATCTGAAACTGTGGAACCAAAAGAAACATTGAGAGAGGCTGAGATCAGTGTATGTTTTACTATGTGCGTGTGTCTCTGAGTGGGTGTTCATGTATATGTATGTATGTATGTGTGTGTGTATATATATATATATATATATATATTTAGGCACAAGAGTGGCTGTGTGGTAAATAGCTTGCTAACCAACCACATAGTTCCGGGTTCAGGACCACTGTGTGGCACCTTGGACAAGTGTCTTCTACTATAACCTCAGGCTGACCAAAGCCTTGTGAGGGGATTTGGTAGATGAAAGAAGCCCTTTATATATATATATATGTATGTGTGTGTATAAGTTTGTGTCTGTGTTTGTCCCCCCCCCACATCACTTGATAACCGATGTTGGTGCGCTTGTGTCTCAGTAACTTAGCGGTTCAGCAAAACAGACCAATAGAATAAATACTAGACTCACAAATAATAAGTCCTGGGAACGATTTGCTTGACTAAAGATGGTGCTCCAGCATGGCCACAGTCAAATTACTTAAACAAATAAATAAAAAATATATATGTTTATATATATATATATTATTAAATGTGCAGCTTGTGGCTTAGTGGTTAGATTATTCCTCTCATGATTGTAAGGTTGTGAGTTTGATTCCTGGCAGCAGTTTGTGTCTGTGAGCAAGACACTTTATTTCACATTGCCCCAGTCTGTTCAGCTGGCAAAAATGAGGTCTACCAGTAATTCAAAGGACCAACCTTGTAGCATTCTATGTCATACTGAATCTCCCTGAGAACTATGTTAAGGGTACATGTACCAGTGGAGTACACAGCCACATGTACATTAATTTCATGGGCAGACTGTTCTGTTGATTGAATCAACTGGAACCCTCATCATTGTAATAAATGAAGTGGCAGTTATGTATGTATATATATATATATGTGTATATATTGAAGTCGATCAACATCAATGGAAATTGCAGCTGTGATACCAGTGCTGGTGACAAGTAAGCGAACCAAATGATTGTGGGCGTTGCCAGCGCCGCCCCGACTGGCCTCCGTGCCGGTGGCACATAAAAAGCACCATCTGTTCATGGCCGTTGCCAACCTCACCTGGCCCCTGTGCGGGTAGCATGTAGCACCATCTGTTCATGGCTGTTGCCAGCCTTGCCTGGCCCCCGTGCCGGTGGCACGTAAAAAGCACCATCCATTCGTGGCTGTTGCCATCCTCAACTGGCCCCCGTGCCGGTGGCACGTAAAAAGCACCATCCATCCGTGGCCGTTTGCCAGCTCCGTCTGGCACCTGTACGGGTGGCACGTAAAAAGCACCCACTACATTCACGGAGTGGTTGGCGTTAGGAAGGGCATTCAGCCGTAGAAACACTGCCAGATAAGACTGGGCCTGATGTAGCCTTCTGGCTTCACAGACCCCAGTTGAACCGTCCAACCCATGCTAGCATGGAAAGCGGACGCTAAATGATGATGATGATGATGATTGTATTAGAGCCTCTTGAAGGGATAATTCAGTCTCATATAATGAATCCATAAACACATATATAAAACATCAAAGGGTATATTTTTTCCCCTCTGAACATATTATGCTCATTGTATATGAATTTAATATTTAATTAATACACTGAGTTTTAACTGAAACAGCTGTAAGGGTTGATGGTTTGTTGTTAATAATAAACAATTATTAACTTCTCTGGCAAAAATGAGTGGTACCTGTATTTCAAAGGGGCCAGCTTCGTTACATTCTGTGTCATGTTGAACATCCCTGTAAATTATGTTAAGGGTACATGTGTCTGTGGAGTACTCAGCCACATGTACATTAATTTCACAAGCAAGCTGTTCCATTGATTGAACCAACTTGAACTCTACGTGCCAGGAAGGAGATATACAACTGTGTAAAATTTTCAGTTGTCTGAAGATTTCAGCCAGATGATGTAGAATAAGTTATAAATCTCTCTTTTTTTTGTTTTAAAGCTGAAATTACATAAACAGCAACAATTAGTTTGAAATAAACAAAATTTCTGAGTAAGCACATTAGCAATACAAACTTCTTGAGTGTAATGTTATTGTATAATCCTATCAAATATCTGCCTACTTGTCTTTTTGATATATGATGATGAGGGTAAAAACAAAAAAGAAAAAAAGAAATTATTCTCATTATTTAAAGAAAAAAAATTTTGTTTTAGAATGTAAATGATTGTGTTACATGAATGCTTAGTTGTTAGCCACTTGAGAATTCAAAATATTCTTACAAATAGTTTGATTTGTGACGATGACGATGACGACGGTGTGTGTGTGTATGTGTATGTAAATATATATATATATACGCACACACACACACATACATCATCATCAGCATCTCTCTCTCTCTCTCTCTCTCTCTCTCTTTCTCTCTTTCTCTCTCTCTCTCTCTCTCTCTCTATATATATATATATATATATATTATATTAAATTAGAGATAAAACCACTATTAGGCAAATCAAACAATGTAAAACATAAGCCAATACATAAAATTAATTAATTTATATTATTTTAAATATATCGTCCATTTTCAATGTTGGCATGGGTTAGACGGTTTGACTGAGAACTAGCAAGCCAGTAGGCTGCACCAGTCTCCAATCTGATCTGGCAAAGTTTCTACAGCTGAATGCCCTTCCTAATGCCAACTACTACGAGAGTGTAGTGGGTGCTTTTACATGCTACCGGCATGAGGGCCAGTCAGGCAGTTCTGGCAACGACCATGGTCAAAAGGTGTTTTTAATGTGCTACCTGCACGGGAGCCAGTCTAGCAGCACTGGCAACAACCACGCTTAAAAGTTGTTTTCATGTGTCACTGGCACATGTGCTGGTAAGGCGATGCTGGCAATGATCACGCTCAAATGGTGCTTTTCACATGTCACTGGCACGGGAGCCAGTCTGTGGCCCTAGCAACGATCACACTTGGATGTGCTTTTAACGTTTCACCAGTACGTCATCGGCCACATCAGCGATTTTTATTTGATCTCACTTGCCTTGCCTATGTATATATATATATATATATATATATATATATTTGTAAAAAAGAAGTTTGAAAACGCCACTATATTAGATAAATTTTCATTTTCTTAGAAATTTACATGTTTCGGTTCTTGAAAGAATGAACCTTATCAAAAATATTTTAAAAAGTTAAGTGTAATAGAAAAGTTCATAATTGTTTCTTACTGATCTCAACAGAATCCATGTGGTGGTGTTTTGTTGGTAGTCAGTAAGAAACAATTATGAACTTTTCTATTACACTTAACTTTTTAAAATATTTTTGATAAGGTTCATTCTTTCAAGAACCGAAACATGTAAATTTCTAAGAAAATGAAAATTTATCTAATATAGTGGCGTTTTCAAACTTCTTTTTTACAAATATATACCCACTCGTATACGATCTACACTTATTATAAATATATATATATATATATATATCTATATATATATATGTATGTATGTATGTGTGTGTGTGTGTATAAAGTTCTCTGTGCATTTGCTCAAATGATAATAAAATATATGTATATATATATGTGCATACACACACACACACACATGCACATAATGATGAGAGCATCCTGCAGCTGCATCACATGGATGGCATTGACAAGCTGATTCTTCATCAAGATGTGCAGACCCTTTTTTCTCTCTGATTTCATTGGTTACACTCTTTGCTTATAGCAAGCAATGGTTGCTGCCAGTGTTGAATGGTGCTATCAGCAAGATGTCCTACAGTATGTGTTATTTGTTGACTAGTGTGTGGTCAATTTCATTCCTGCACTGAGTGTTTGGGGCTGTCCACATTCCTCTCCTTTCAGATTGCTCTCTGAATAGGCTGTTTCTTATGTAAAGGTTTCTTGCTTCTGTCATGGAAACCAATCATTGTCTTTTTCCAGTTCTGTCTCTCAACCCAAACTTTCCAACATATTTCTTTTCCTGCTATCCTTTTCCATTATGGTGTAAGTGAACTTGTTTAGTTGGTGCTTTCGCTAAATCTAGGCAGAGTTCTTGCGTTTCATCATCTTTTGCTAGAATTTGTCAGAGTATAGGTCTGGATGGTCTTCAGAGAGGCATTTCATTAGAGATGAACATTTAGCACTCTAATTTGTAGAGAATACGATTAGCAGAAAACAATTTTTTCAGCCCATTCTTTGCTTACAATGAGCCCTCTACTGCCTGTTGTTCTCACACCTACTTTTCCCACTCACGTGACACTTCCGTCTGTCTTTCACTGAGCCTTAGCACATCACATTACATTTATTTTTTCTCCTCCATTAGCCAAATCATTCCAGTTCTCCCTGCCAAAGCCCTGCAGTTGTAGGTACATATGCAAGGGTGATTAACTAATTCCTTAGTGGCCTATGGGCACCTGAGATTCTTAGCAGCCTCTGATCACTTGGATTTCACTCTGCCACTACAGAGCAGCCTGATTGACCCATTTCCTCACTTTGTTGTAGCTTTCAAATGAAGCCACCGTGCGGGCTAGGTGGGCAGGCCATGATTACTTCTTCAGTTTAGTCACCTTCCAACTGCTAGTGAATAGACAAAATGATTTTATGCACAGTTATAAATAAAAACATTAATTGGGGTATCATCTGTTAACTTTAAGCAGAGAATTGTATTTTTCTATTTTTACAAGGAAAAGGTTCACAGTGACTTCAAAGTCTTGGCTTAGTTGCATTTGTCAGACTATTTGATGAAGGCAACTAGACCAAGACTTTGAAGTCACTGTAAAAGTCATGTGTGTTTGTGTGTGTGTGTGTGTGTGTGTGTGTGCATGTATTTATATTTTCAAGTAATATTATGCCTTTCTACTCCAGGCACAAGGCCTGAAATTTTGGGGGTAGGTGCCAGTCGATTAGATCGATACCGATATGCAACTGGTACTGAATTTATCAACACCCGAAAGGATGAAAGGCAAAGTTGACCTCGGTGGAATTTGAACTCAGAATGTAAATACAGACAAAATACTGTTAAGCATTTTGCCCAGCGTGCTAATGTTTCTACCAGCTCGCCACATACAAAGTAATATTATGAACAAAGTAAAGCACATGCAATATATAGAGAGAATATTTATTTTAATATATTAGTTTAAACTGACTTCTCCATTATTTTAAATTCCATTCCAAGAAAGGCAATTCCTAGAAGACCTCTTCATAAAGAAGTATTTCACATGTTATGGCTAAATTACTGGTGTTTAGTGACAGGGTTAAAAGTAAGGTATATTTCCAATTGGACATAGAATTTGTGTTATGTCAAATAAGAAAATATCTTGCACAAGCAGTAACTATAAATATTATAAAATAAAATAAGGGGTAAGGGTGAATGTTATCATAAATATAATGTTGCATCAGAATAGTGAATATTGAATAGTACAATAACAATAATCCTGAGATGCAAAGTAGTTAATACAACATCTTGAATGAGCACATTGTAAATATCTGATTTACTATAAAAACCTTCTGATGTTGCAGTGTATGAATGAGTGAGTCAGTTGGGTACAATTACTCTGTTATAATTTACCAAAGCTAACTTTTGTGACCGTATCTGCAGAAATTTTCCAATCTTTTATTTAAATAGTTTGTAGAATAAGTTGAATTGGTAATAATAAATTATATATTTTCCCTGCTGCAGTGCTGAGCAATACCTAGAACCATTTGTATGTGTTTACTACAATACAGTTGCTAATTTAATGTTGAAAGTATTGGTACCTCTATCTTGGATTGGATTGGGTTGCTCATGTTCAGTTCACTGTAAAATGAAAGGCTTCAGCATGTTCTTTCCACTAACCACAGTCTGATATGTAGGCTGTGAATTTGAGCTTGAGATTGTACCCGTTTGACAAACCTACTTTGCAACACTGGCTCGGCATGAATTGGCAGAGGGAGCAGTTATTATATTCATACTCAGGAGTAGTTAAATTAATCACATCGACCCCAGTACTCAGCTGGTACTTATTTTAATGACCCTGAAAGGATGAAAGGCAAAATCGACCTTGGCAGAATTTGAACTTAGAACATCAGGACAGATGAAATACTGCTAAGCATTTTACCTGGTGTGCTAATGATTCTGCCAGCTTGCTGCCTTACCACTGTCTTGCAACTCCCATATATAACTGGAGAGGGCAGAGAAAGGGTTGAGAAAACTGTTTAGTACAGGTTTAGATATTGCTTCTTTGTACAGTATATCTGCATAAAGTATGATATACAGAATACTATTTTGATCTAATATGGATTCTGTTGCTAATAATGAATTTTTAGTTAGCCTGCCAACTATTTGCAGTAACAGTGATTTATCAATCACTGTTTTTTTTTTTTTTATATCAGTAGAAGCTAAATTTGTCTAAGCATGCAGGTGATAGTGAATACTAACTACTGATAATGTGCAAAGATACAGAAATCTGGATTTAGCAATTCTACTGCTACTGTTGGATGCTTTCCATCCGATATTATGTTTCTGTACTTTTTAGCACTATACATCTATATGAGGTGCTTTCTTGAGCTGAACACTACAGTTTTATGGCTTTCTATGATATATCCACACTAAGTAAGATAGAATACTACTCAGAATACTGTTTAGTGTGAGGATTTGAGTGTTGTGAAACATAAAGAACGAAAAATAAATGCAAAGACAATTTATTTTATGATGCAAGTTTATTCTTTTATTGTTTCAGTCATTACACTGCGGCCATGCTGGGGCATCACCTTGAAGAATTTTAGTCAAACAAATTGACTCCAGTGCTTATTATTATTTTGTAAAGCCTCCTACTTATTCTATCTTCCCCTTTTGCCAAACTGCTAAGTTACAAGGATGTAAACACACCAACACTGGTTGTCAAGCAGTAGTTGGGGACAAGAACAACGACACATACACTCATTCTTGGTGGTTTGGCAAAAGTGACCAACAGAATGAATACTGGGGTTGATTTGTTTAACTAAAACCCTTTAAGGAAATGCCCCAGAAATCACCACTGTCCAGTGACTGAATCAAGCAAAGAAAACAAAAAAGAAAAAACCCAAAAAAAGCCCAACAACAATATCCCTACATATTCCTGTATATCACTATCCATTCCCTATATATTCCTTTATATTCTCGTGTGTCTTTATTCTTCATGCACTGAAATTAGAAACCTGAGTTTCACATTACATTTTGGTACCTTTGAGGTTTGATCTATTCTTGGGTATAGCAAGGACACAGATTCTAAAAATGTCATCAGTTTTGCCCTGTCAGCTCTAATTTAATTAATGATCTGCTATTTTGATAGAAAAACAACAGCAATATTGATGCTATTAATATATATTACATGCTATTAAACCAACCACACAGGAGCCATTATTTATAAACAAAAGAGTGTAATGTCTTTATTCACTTAAGTCAACGGTGCATGTACAATTATTTTTGCAAGTCCATGTTATTTAAATTTTTATCTTTCAACAATAGCAGCTGCTGTCAGTGCTGCTGTTGTTATCAGCAAGCGCTACAGCATGTCTTGTTTCTTTGATTTTTCCGCTTCTCCTCTGTGGGTCTTTTCCTATAATGGAAATTTCATTCCACAGCAATATAAGTTTTCCTTGCTTTCATCATATGTTTCTCCATTCCTGACTTTGATGTTTCTCCTTTTATTAAGGTTTTTCTGAAGTTTCTCCTCTTCTATTATTTAGGGGCTGGCCATGTATCTCCTTTACAAGGCCTTCTGTCGATGATGTGTGGCAGATGATAGATACTGTTAGGCACAGTATAGGCACAGATGTGACTGTGTAGTCAAGAAGCTTGTTTCCAAACCATGTGGGCTCAGGTTCAATCCTATTGTGTGCTACCTTGGATATGTATCTTCTCCTGTAGCCCATGGGAGATTCAGTAGATGGAAACTGGAAGAAGCCTGTTGTATATAGATATTCTTTTATTGTTTTATTGTTTCAGTCATTTGACTGTGGCCATGCTGAAGCACCTTTAGTCAAACTAATCAACCCCAGGACTTATTCTTTGGAAGCCTAGTACTCATTCTATCAGTCTCTTTTGCTGAACTGCTAAGTTACGGGTACGTAAACACACCAATATTGGTTGTCAAACAGTGGTGGGGGGGGACAAACACAGACACGCAAATACATACACACACACACACACACACATACTCACACACACACACACACATGACGAGTTTCTTTCAGTTTCTGTCTACCAAATCCACTCACAAGGCTTTGGTTAGCCCAGTGCTATAGTAGAAGACAATTACCCAAGGTACCACACTGTGGGAATGAACCCAGAACCATGGGGTTGAGAAGCAAGCTTCTTACCACACAGCCACTCCTGTACCCATAGAAATTTATGTTTATTTGTGTTTGTCTTCCACCTCTACCTGACAACTGGTGTTGGTTTGTTTATATCCCAGTAACTTAGCGGTTCAGCAAAAAAGATGGAAAGAATAAGTACCAGCTTTGAATAAAAATAAGTACAGATGGGGCGGGTGGGTGATTCATTCAAGTAAAAACCCTTCAAGGCAATGCTCCAGCATGGCCACATTCCAATGACTGAAACAAGTGGAAGATAAAATAGAAGTGCCATCCAACAGCAGCTAGAGGCAAATTATCTGCTTTTCTTACAATCCAACTCAGGAGGGTTGACATCAAGAGTTCAACCATTTTGATACCAATTCCCAAGAGACATCCCTTTGTGCTTTGATATGAACTTCCTGTTTAAAAGCAATATAAATTAAAATTTTCCATCCAAATTTCACATTGATTTATATTTCAAACATCAGCAATGTTACTTTATTAAATTCCTCTTTATTTTCAAAATTGATTAAAACAAAGTCAGTGTATCTCAATAGAAATATGGTAACAAAGGGGTTAACCCTTTCGTTACTGTATTTATTTTGTGATGCTCTGTGTTTCTTTCAATTAATTTTAAATATAACAAAGAATTTAGTAAAATAGCTTAGTTATTGTTAAGCTAGTGTTAGCAACATAAATTGTGATTAAGGTTTGGTGGAAGATTTTAATTTAGAACTTTTGAGACCATGACATTTTTACTACAGAACCAGAGGCAGTTTCAGCCAGGTTGGTATCAAAAGGGTTTAATATTGTATGACTCTATCAGTCAGTTTGTTTTGTAACTCACCTAAGATGCTCTTGATTCTTTAATCCAAATTTCTTGCTTTAACCCTTTCGATACCAATCCTGCTGAAACCACCTCTGGCTCTGTAGTACAAATGTTTGTTTACAAAAGTTCCTAGCTTGCTAACCAACCACATGGTTCAGGGTTTAGTCCCACTGCGTGGCATCTTGGGCAAGTATCTTCTGCTATAGCCCCGGGCCGACCAATGCCTTGTGAGTGGATTTGGTAGACGGAAACTGAAAGAAGCCTGTCGTATATATGTATATATATATATATATGTATGTGTGTGTATTTGTGTGTCTGTGTTTGTTCCCCTAGCATTGCTTGACAACCGATGCTGGTGTGTTTACGTCCCCGTCACTTAGCGGTTCAGCAAAAAGAGACCGATAGAATAAGTGCTGGGCTTACAAGAAAAAAGAATAAGTCCTGTGGTCGAGTTGCTCGACTAAAGGCGGTGCTCCAGCATGGCCGCAGTCAAATGACTGAAACAGGTAAAAGAGAGAAAGAGAGTAATTGAAATCTTCGACCAAACCGTAGTCGCAATTTATGTCCCTAACACCAGCTTAATAATAATAATAACTAAGTTATTTTACTAAATTCTTCGTTATATTTAAAATTAATTGAAAGAAACACAGAACATCTCAAAATAAATACGGCAACGAAAAATAAATACGGCAACGAAAGGGTTAAAGTTATGTAAATCAAAGCATTCCATCAAAGTTTCATGTTGATTTATGTTTCAAAGACCAGCTTAAAATACTGACAGAGTTATTTTGCTAAATTCTTCATAATTTTCAAAATTAATTGAAAAGAAGGCAGTGAATTTCAGCAAAAAATATGGTAATAAATGTGTTAATCTCAAATAGGCGCAGGCATGGCTGTGTGGTTAGGGAGCTTGCTTCCTGGCTATATGGTTTCGAGTTCAGTCCCACTGCGTGGCACTTTGGGTAGGTGTCTTCTGCTATAGCCCCAAGCCGACCGAAGCTTTGTGATTGAATTCGGCAGGCGGAAGTTACTGCCGTGTGTGTATATGTGCGTGTAGGTGCTTGTGCCTCTCCGAAAGAGAGAGAGAGTAAGTTTCTAGCATAAACGGAATACTCATGTATAGCTAATCCTATCTTTCCTAAAAGTGTGTCTCTAAACAGAGCAGATGCTAACAAAGACTAACAAAGATTTTCCAGACACAGATCCATGGTCTTTCAAGACTAATGGATGCTGCCATATATTTAACCCTTTCAGAGATTGCTATCAAATGCCATAATCCTTGGAAGGTTATGCATTTTCTTTTCTTTTACTTGTTTCAGTCATTAGGCTGTGGCCATAATGGGGCACCACCTTCAATTTTTTTTTTACTTGAATGAATTGACCCCAGTACTTATTATTTTAAGCCTGGTACTTATTCTATCTGTTTCGTTTGCCAAACCACTAAGTTACAGTGACACAAACATACCAACACCCGTTGTCAAGTGATGGGGTGGAAGGAACAAACACAAACTCAGACACACACACACACACACACACACACACACACACATATCATCATCATCATCGTTTAACGTCCGTTTTCCATGCTCGCATGGGTTGGACAGTTTGACTGGGGACTGGCAAGGCAGGATGCCACACGTGGTTCCAATCTGATCTAGCAATGTTTCTACAGCTGGATGCCCTTCCTGATGCCAACCACTCCAAGAGTGCAGTGGGTGCTTTTTACATGCCACTGGCAAGGGAGCCAGTCAGGCAGCACTGGCATTGACCACATTCGGGTGGTGCTTTTTATGTGCCACCTGCACAGGAGCCAGTCAGGTGACTCTGGCAGCAATCCATGCATGAATGAATGGTGTTTATCACATGCTCCCAGCACTGGTAACAGCCACAACTACAATCTCCTTTTGATTGTGATTTGATTTGATTTTGATTTACTTGACTCAGTAGGTCTCCTCAAGCACAGCATGTTGCCCAATGATTCAAAGGTACTTCTTAAATGGGCTGATTATGTGACACTGGTGTAGGCTACAGCTGTGATCTCATTGCCAGCATAAATCCAGAGGCTTTAGTCTTTCCTCATTGCCTCTGTGAGGCCTAACATTCGAAGGTCATGCTTCACCACCTCATATACATATCTATATATATAACAAGCTTCTTTCAGTTTCCATCTAGCAAATCCACTCAGAAGGTTTTGGTCTGCCTGAAGCTTCAGTAGAAGTCACTTGCCAAAGGTACCATGCAGTGGGACTGAACTCAGAACCATGTGGCTGGGAAGCAAGCTTGTTATCACACAGCCACATCTGCATCCCAAAATCCTAGTTCAGAAAGTTTGTTTGTATGTCATAAATCTAATTTTTCCAGTAAATTTCTTACTATTGTAACTGATTTGCAATTGCTGTGCTTTACAACATGCATCCAAAATATCTTTGTTATTTCTTTGCATTGGGTTTACACAGTCTGTTTTATCAGCTGAATTCCACTTTTATTCTAGTATCTCATTATAAATAATAAAAAAAAAAGGAAACAAAAAAGAAAAATACAGCATTATGTTAGAAACTGGAGCATTAGCATTAATACATATGAAATATGAATAATTAGAAATATTAGATTTAATTAGCAGACATGAAATCTTACCATCAGCTGAGTAGTTGCAGATTAATAACTATATATACCACTTAATTACTTAATTTTCAGCCAGTGTCTGCTTGTAGATGCTCAGGTGATGTGTGTTTATTTTTTTGTACTGGCTTGACATTATATGGCATTCCGTCGGTTACGACGACGAGGGTTCCAGTTGATCCGATCAATGGAACAGCCTGCTCATGAAATTAATGTGCAAGTGGCTGAGCACTCCACATGTACGTGTACCCTTAGTATAGTTCTCAGGGAGATTCAGCATGACAAGGTTGGCCCTTTGAAATGCAGGTACAACTGAAACAGGAAGTAAGTGTGAGAGAAAGTTGTGGTAAAAGAGTACAGCAGGGTTGCCATCACCCCCTACCAGAACTTCATGGAGCTTTAGGTGTTTTCACTCAATAAACACTCACAACACCCAGTCTAGGAATCAAAACTGCGATCCTATGACTGCAAGCCCACTGCCCTAACAACTGGGCCATTGCGCCTCCACACTGGGTTGACATCAAGTCATTGATGATGTTAGTGTTTTATTCTGACTTATCAACAGAAGGCGCTAGTTGCAAAATAAGGAGTTGTAGCACTTTACCTGCTTCCGACTTTTTATTTGTTTCAGTCATTGGACTGTGACCATGCTGGAACATATTTTTTCAAGGGTTTAATTGGAGAAATTGACCCCAATACTATTTTTTTAAAGCCAGGTTCTTATTCTATTGGTCTCATTTGCCAATCCAATAAGTTATGGGAATATAAACAAACCAACACTGGTTGTCAAGTGGTGGTAAACACACACTCCATATACATACATATATATATATATATATATTCACATTCATAGCAAATCTAGTTGCTAGCTGTGAGCTACACAGAAAGTTTCAGCTTATTGAGTTTCCTCGTAACTTTGATATGAGAAAAGTGTGTAACCTTCGATGCCAATAAATTGTTATTGTTCCTGACTGTACACTGTCCACTTTTGTTTTCTATACGTGCCACAGACTGCTTGAAGCTTACAAACATCCTACACTTAGATCCCTGGATCTTACCCTTTGTGATGATTTGCTGTACTTGATGAGAGGCATCAAGCTCAGTAAAATCACTGTCTTCCACACATACAAGCTTGTCCTTTCAGGTGTGGGTACCACTTAAAAAACACCCGTGTCACTGCTGCATGTATGTACTCATGCCAGTGGCACATGAAATGCACCTAGTATGCTCTGTTAAGTGGTTAGCATTAGGAAGGTCACCCAGCTGTAGAAACCATGCCACAACAGATAGTTGGAGGTTAGATAGCTCCCTGCTAGCCAGTTCTAGTCAAACCATCCAACCCATGCCATCAGAGAAAGCAGATGTTAAACAAAGATGATATATATATATCATATATAAACACTCACAACACCCAGTCTAGGAATCAAAACTGCGATCCTATGACTGTGAGTCCACTGCCCTAACATCAGCATGGCCGCAGCTCTGAGCTGAAACTAGAAAAAAAAAAAAAATATATATATATATATATATATATATCATCATAATCATCATCATCATTGTCATCATCATTCAACGTCCGCTTTCCATGCTAGCATGGCTTAGACGATTTGACTGAGGACTAGCAAACCAGATGGCTGCACCAGGCTCCAATCTGATCTGGCAGAGTTTCTACACCAACCACTCCAAGAGTATAGTGGGTGCTTTTATGTGCCACCAGCATGAGGGCCAGTCAAGTGGTACTGGCAACGGCTACGCTCAAATGGTGTTTTTTATGTATCACTTGCATAGGAGCCAGTCCAGCGGCACTGGCAATGATCTCACTCGAATGTTTTTTCATGTACCACTGGCACAAGTGCCAGTGAGGCGGCACTGGTAATGATCACACTTGAATGACGCTTTTTATGTGCCACCAGCACAGAAGCCAGTTAGCTGCTCTAGCAACAATCATGCTCATATGGTGCTCTTAGCGCTCCACTGGCATGAATGCCAGTCATTGAATTTGATTTCGATTTCACTTGCCTCAACAGGTCTTCGCCATCAGAGTTTAGTGTCCAATGAAGGAATGGTATGCATAAGTGGGCTGGTTACACCCCTGGTATAGGCCATGAGGTTATGGTTTCACTTGGCTTGCCGGGTCTTCTCAAGCACAGCATATTTCCAAAGGTCTCGGTTACTAGTCATTGCCTCAGTGAGGCCTAATGTTCAAAGGTTGTGCGTCACCACTTCATCCCAGGTCTTCCTGGGTCTACCTCTTCCACAGGTTCCCTCAACCGCTAGGGTGTGGTACTTTTTCACACAGCTATCCTCATTCATTCTTGCTACATGACCATACCAGCGCAGTCATCTCTCTTGCACACCATATCTGATGCTTCTTAGAAGCAGCACGTAAAAAGCACCATCCGAACATGGCCGATGCCAGTGCTGCTTTGACTGGCTTCTGTGCTGGTGGCATGTAGAAAGACTATCCAATTGTGGTTGATGCCAGCTCCTCTGGCCCCCATGCTGGTGGCACACAAAAAGCACCCACTGCACTCACAGAATGGTTGGTGTTAGGAAGAGCATCTAGCAGAAACTCTGCCAGATCAGATTGGGGCCTGGGTGCAGCCTCCTGGCTGTCCAGACCCCAGTCGAACCGTCCAACCCATGCCAGCATGGAAAACTGACATTAAACGTTGATGATGATGATGATATATATAGTGAGAGAGATTGAATATGTGTTACACACATCTATTTTTTCCTGGTTCTCTCTTCTCTTTTCCTCTCATTTTGTTTTCTCCTCTTCCCTGGACCTTGCCTGAATGTTATACTTTCACTCTACCACTTTCACTTTATAATGTCTTTCCTTCTTTGAGCACCAACCTAATAATATTAACTATTATCGTCCTTTAGACTTTTGTTGTTTTTTAAATTTATTTTGTCTTTTATAACTGATTTGCTCTGTATATAATCTATATATAATGCTTATATATATATTAAATGTTTAATATATATGTATATATTATTTCACAGTGGGACACCAAAGTGAAGAGCTGTTCTCCAGCGAAGCTAGAGATTGTAGAAAATGGTAAGAAAAAGAAAATATCAGGATATGAAGTAATCTTAGCAGAGACCATATTGTTTCCTGAAGGCGGTGGACAGGTAAAGATCAATAAATACTTTCTCTTTTGTTTGTTTCATGAAATTCCTTATTTGTTGTAAACGAAGGCTTAAGAGCTCCAGCTGGTCTTGTCAGTAAGATGACGAATAAGTAATTGAGGAGTTAGTCGACAGCTCATATCATGTTACAATCATAATAATCAACCACTGGGCATTTCTGTCTCAAGTCCAAGGATGCATAGGACCAGTTGCTTGGTTTCCATTGAGTATAAGTGCCTGAGTGCATAACATGACCCCTGAATGGGATGCCAGTCTCTTGCAGGGTCACTCATTCTTGGTTAATTGGACTGGAACAGTGTGAAATGAGGTGTCTTGCTCAAGAACACAATGGACCACCTACTCTGGGAATTGAAACCATGATCATGCGTTTGTGAGTGCAACACCCTAAGTATTAGGTCACACGCCTTTGTTTACTGTGCTTTTGAAGAATGAATGGCTGAGGTTAATTTCCTCAGGGATGCCCTCTGCAAGAAAACAATTGTGAAAGTAAGGGTCAAATGTCTGATTAGAAATAATTATAAGGTGACGAAAAGACAATATTAGTTGAATGATTAATATTATTTTAATCATTTTGACATGTAGGGGAGATAATTCTGAACAAGTTTTAGCCTTATTGAATCACATTGAAGCATGGATTTCACTATAGGTGACAAGGAATAATATTTATTTAGCATATTTGCTGAATAGGGACATACACAAACCAACACAGGTTGTCAAGTATGGTATAATTCAAGGGGGATTTGGCTGCTACTCCTAGCAGATTTAATGACCACATAGAAGCTCCATCATTGGCTCAATTCCCTCATTGACTCATGAAAAATCTTAGCTATATTTTGTCTTATGGATTAAACTCTATAAACACTATAAATACCACTATAGTTGGTCTTGCAGTTAATCCTATACAATATAACGATTTTTTAAAAATCAGTGTCTTTGCATCTGAACTCTTTTTTTGTAAGATTTTTTTTTTCTTCTTGCAATTATATTTACTTAAACTTCATTCAGTACCTTCCACAGTTTTTGATAACCTTTCTGGTTTTCTATTCACATCTGTTCTGACATATTTTCCTGTTGTTAGTTGTTTCCTGCTTTCTTCATGTGAATTCACACCACTTCTTTGATCTTATTCAGATAACCTTTCTTTTTTTCTTTTTCTTATTTTATATTATCTTGTTTTTACTTTAGTGATAAAACCACTAGGAAATAGAAAATACATTTGCGAAATCAGAATAATTTTCCTGTATCAAATTTAGTTATAAAAGACAATACGAAACAAACAAAATAATAATAACAGTAACAACAACAACAACAGCAGTAGTAGTTGTAAAAGTAATGATAATATAACAGAATGGTGGATAGAACATTGGAATTGCTTGAAAGAAAACAGAAATGATCTTATTTTTCTGCTGTGTTCCACTTAATTAACAACCAACTAATCAATTGATGTGTATATAAAGCTCACTGGAGTATATGCTCTCCAGCAACAGCAGCAACAACAATAAAAGAAAGATAATATATATTTAACAGGAAGAAAAAAAAACACCCAAAAAAAGTATTTCTCTTAACAATGACACTCAAGAAAATAAACTAGGAGAAAACTCCGTGTGTATATGTTTGCTTTTTAAACTCTTTAAATAGCTCCATAACTATCCCTAAATATCTTCAAACCAATTTGTGTTCACGTTGTTTATTTCAATCAATGGTTTTTTTTCTCCCTTTCTCTCTCTCTCTCTCTCTCTCTCTCTCTCTTTTGTTGTTGTTGTTGTTTTTGGTGGTGGTAGAAGCAGTGATGATGGTCAGCAACAAAACAATTGCGTTGCAGAATAAATGCGTATACTGTCCGCATCTCCTGTCCTTTCCCCTACCGCTGCCGCCCCCTCCCCGATCGGAAAAACACTCTCTCTCTCCCCTCTCCCCTCTCCCCCTCGCCCCTTCCCACCGTAAAGTAAATAGTGAATAAAAACAAACACTTAACATCATTGATTGATTTCAAATGTAAATATATTTTAAATTCAACTTTGCATACGCATCTTTTAAGATAGTTAAAAACTGGTGGCGCTTCATGGTGGTGGTGCAGTGGTGGTGGTGGTGGGGAAGACAACCCCAGCACTCCTCTACCTCACCCATTCCCCTTTTCACTTCCTCATATTTGCTTTCTTCATGTTTTTTTTTTGTGTCTTTGTTGCTTTTTATTTATTATTTTTTTTTTTTTTTGCGTATTTGCATTTTTCTTTTTTTTCTGTGTGTTTGTTTCATCTTCTTACTGAGCTCGAAAATAAAACTGCCCTGACAACAACAACATCAACAACAATAACAACAGCAACAATGACAACATCAATAATGGTACCATTTACATTAACACAAATATCACCATCATCACCCCCACCATCACCACCACCACCAACAACAACAACAACCACAACAACAGCAAGAACTGCCAAGCAATAAATCACTTGACATTGTTCTCAGCTGATTTGAAGTGATCAGCTTAGCCAAGATAATTTTACAAATGGTCACCTGCAAACAGAAGACACATATAACTAATAATCAGCTCTATAAATAGAGTTTGTAACATAGGTGTGTAAGGACCCACACAAACACACACACACACATACACACTTGCATACATACATTTCTGGAATAAATAAATAAATGAGTGGAAATGAACCAGAGAGTGTGTTAGATATAAAAGCACTATGACTCTCCCTAGACACAAAATTTGTTTCAATACACAAATTCACATAAAGAATCTTGCAAACCAGATTCAAAAACTAAATTACTTGCACACACACACACACATATATATATGTGTGTGTGTGTATATATATATATATATATTATATATATATATATATATACATACCAGAATTAAAGAAATTTCAGGTACGGAAGCAAAGTCTAGAATCGAAGGGCCTTAGAGTTAACCTAGAAAAAGCCAAAGTTTTAGTAAGTAGGCAGGCAGACAAATCACAAATCCCTTCAGGTAGATGACCCTGCTCAATCTGTAGAAAAGGTATAGGTAGAAACACCATAATATGTACCCAGTGTAAGCTATGGACACATAAGAGGTGCAGCAATATCAGAGGAAGGTTAACAGGGAAATTAGCTTTTGTGTGTAGAAGATGCACACGTATGATAAACACTGAAAATGTACAGAAAATAGAATCCATCAACTGTCAGTGGAGTAAGCTAGAGGTGACCAAGTTAGCAGCAGAGGTAGATGCTCTGAGAGTGTAACTGTGAGAATAAGAATAGGCTGGGCATGGTTTCTACAGCTTCTGCTGGCAACAAAGGGCCTCTTCATCAGAGTGAAAGGCAGATTGTATGATGTCTGTGTCCAAACAGCTATGCTACATGGCAATGAAATACGATTGGCTGTAACAGCTGAGGACATGTAGGCTTGAAAGAAATGAAGCCAGTATGCTTCAGTGCATGAACAGCAGAATGTAAGCATCTTGAGAGAGCAGTTGGGCATAAAATGCATCAGATGTGGTGTGCAAGAGAGATGACTGTACTGGTATGGTCATATGATGTGTATGGATGAGAACAGCTGTGTAAAGAAGTGCTGATCTCTAACTGGAGGGAACCTGTGGTAGGGGTAGAATTAGGAAGACATGGGATGAGGTGGTGAAGCATGATCTTTGAATTTTGGGCCTCATGTAGGCAATGACTAGTGGCCGAGACCTTTGACAATATGCTGTGCTTGAGAAGATCTATCAAACCAAGTGAAATTGTAGTTGTTACTGACGCTAGTGTCATGTAAGTAACTCACACCTAAAAAGCACCTTTCGAACATTGGGCCTCACAGAGGTAAGGTTGCATGTGAAAAGCACCCATTACACTCTTGGAGTAGTTGGCATTAGGAAGGGTATCCTGCTGTAGAAACCATATCAAAACAGACTGGAGTCTGGTGCAGCCCCTCAGCTTTCCAGCCCTGGTCGAACTGCCCAGCCCATGCCAGCATGGACAATGGACATTAAATGGTGATGATTATATATATATATCATCATCATCATCATCATCATCATCATTTAGCGCCCGCTTTCCATGGGTTGGACGGTTCAACTGGGGTCTGTGAAGCCAGAAGGCTGCATAAGCCCAGTCTGATCTGGCAGTGTTTCTACGGCTGGATGCCCTTCCTAACGCCAACCACTCCGTGAGTGTAGTGGGTGCTTTTTACATGCCACTCGCACAGATGCCAGACAGAGCTGGCAAACGGCCACGGACGGATGGTGCTTTTTACGTGCCACCGGCACGGGGGCCAGGCAAGGCTGGCAACGGCCTCTCTCTCTCTCTCTCTCTCTCTCTCTCTCTATATATATATATATATATAAAGGGTAAAGACCCCCTTCGGTCATGAATGACCATGGGATTGCACCTAGAAAGTTACCCTCCTAGACACAAGTCTGGGCAAGGTTGTTTTATGGAAGGCCAGCAGTCGCCCATGCATACCAGCCTCCCCTCTCCACGCCACCAGTGACGTCGCAACTCATTTCATCAGCTGAGTGAACTGGAGCAACGTGAAATAAAGTGCCTTGCTCGAGAACACAACACGCAGCCTGGTCCGGGATTCGAGCTCACAACCTCACGATCGTAAGCTCGACGCTCTAACCACTGAGCCATGCGCCTTCACTATATATATATATATAAGCATGTAAGTGCAGTAATTAGGGATGTGAAACAGTATTTAGCCACCTTCTGTAGATCTTGATGCTCTTCTTTCCCCCTCCTTGAGTTGCTGAAACTCTCAGCCTTGACTAGATCTTAACAATTAACATACTGAATGAGAAAGCAATTGGTTTTCTGTGTTTAATTAATATTCACAAAACAGCAATTTTCCTGAAAGAAAAAATAAAGAGATAAAAAATGACCTACACAAATCCACTGAAGCACTTAAGCTCCACGTGCTTCTTAGCATATCTAATTTAAAAGAGAGTTTTTTTAGCATATTCAATACTCTGCGCATTAAATATGTCGACATTAACTTAGTTATAAAAACTAGTCTCGTTTGATACTTCATACATATCTTGTTGGTACAAAATACAATAGTAATACAACAGAAAGCAACTATGTTGTGGTTTGGTTGATGTAACTATTAACTACTTTGGTATTTTTCTTTTTAATAAACAAGTTACCACAGCTCCACTTATACAGACTTAGGATACACATGTCACTTTGACATGACTTAGTATCACCTGAGAGTTGATGATGGAGACTGTGTACTCTTATCAACCTCCTCTATCTCTTTTCCTTTTTCTTTTCTCCTTTTTTCCGTGCTGTAGATATATCAGATGTAAAGGCATGTGGCTTAGTAGTTAGGTAATTTGGCTCATGAACGTAAGGTCACGAGTTCAATTCCTAGTGACATGTTGTGTCCTTGAGCAAGACATTTTATTTCACATTACTCCCGTGCACTAAACTGGCAAAAATGAGTAGTACCTCTATTTCAAAAGGTCTGAGGGCTACATTAAGGGTACATGTGTCTGTGGAGTGCTCAGCCACTTGTACATACCCTATGGAATGCCTCACCATTGTAACCGATGGAGTGCCAATTGTAATGGCATGTAGCCTAGTGATCAGTGTGTTGTATTCATGAGTTTAGCTTCATGGTTTCAATTCCCAAACAATGTGGTGTGTTGTTGTTGTGAGGAAGCAGAACATCCCTAATGGACTGTGCCACAATATAAGTGGACATACGCAGAGAGCCTTCTGGAGCAGAGTAAAGCTGAGAGCTGCATATTGTCATGGGTTATTATCAGTATCTTGAGTAGAACGATTTGTGAGGACGTTATTATTATTCTGTTATATCATACGTTGAACATGCAATACAACAGTTGTTCTTGAGCAAGACACTTCACTTCACTTTGCTTCAGCTAACTCAGCTGTAAATGAGGTCCAGCAATAACTGGGAAGTCAACCCTGTGACAGACTGGCATCACGTACTTTCTACATCACAAAACATTAGTACATACACGTATTGCATTGATAGTGCCCCTTTGTACAGGGCCATACATATAGTATGTCTATGGTACAGACTACATATTTTGTCTATAGTTTATTCTGCTGTATAGGTGCGTGGCTTAGTGGTTAGGGTGTTGAACTCATGATCATAAGATTGTGGTTTCAATTCCTGGATGCATTGTGTTCTTGAGGAAAACACTTCATTTCATGTTGCTCCAGTCCATTCACCTGGAAAGAATGAGTAATCCTGTGATGGACCAACATCTTATCCAGGTGGGGAATAAATATATATATATATATATATGTATATATATATAAAGGGTAAAGACCCCCTTCGGTCATGAATGACCATGGGATTGCACCTAGAAAGTTACCCTCCTAGACACAAGTCCGGGCAAGGTTGTTTATGGAAGACCAGCAGTCGCCCATGCATACCAGCCTCCCCTCTCCACGCCACCAGTGTTATCCAAGGGAAAGACAAAGGTCGATACAGCTTGGCACCTGTGACGTCGCAACTCATTTCTACAGCTGAATGAACTGGAGCAACGTGAAATAAAGTGCCTTGCTTAAGAACACAACACGCAGCCCGGTCTGGGAATCGAGCTCACAACCTCGTGATCGTAAGCTCGACGCTCTAACCACTGAGCCATATATATATATATATATTACTCTTTTACTCTTTTACTTGTTTCAGTCATTTGATTGCGGCCATGCTGGAGCACCGCCTTTAGTCAAGCAACTCGACACCGGGACTTATTCTTTTTTTTTGTAAGCCCAGTACTTATTCTATTGATCTCTTTTTGCCGAACCGCTATATATATATATATATATATATATATATATATATATATATATGCCAGAGACACTGGGGAACTGGCCCTATTAGTTTAAATGACCCTGGAAGGATTTTTACTTTGCTTTTTTAACTTTTTATTCTGCTACTGGTGTATAGTGGCTGTTGTCACAGGTTGTGCTACTGTGCTGAACATCTGGTATAGCAAGAGGTAATATAGTGGTCATTGAATGAAAAGGTATGCAAATGAATAGGAGAGAAATACGAGAAATAGAGGTGGAGAGAAAACGGTTATTGTTCATGTAGTAAGCTACAAAGTTCATAGATTCTCTCAATTTCCTGTAATTCAGACTGTCTCCTGGTCCCAGCAGACAAAATGGAAAAGGTGTTGCCCCAGAGGGAGATGCACTTGAACAGCCACTCTGACTCATGGTGTTTGCACTTGCAGACAGCCATCTCCACCCCAATAGTGGTGAACAGGGATATGGTCTGGGGACTGAGAATGTCGGAGGTCTCCACTTCTACAGGCTTGACCGTAAACCTGTCAGAGAATGACTGATTCTTTGATAGTTTGCTTTTCTGGTATAGCTATTACTTGAAGACAGACCTAAACATGAGATTGTTTTTATACATCAAGACTATTCTGACAAGAAATGTGGAGAGGAAGAAAGTAAGGAGAGGAAGAAAGTAAGAAGCCATCAAAGACATTTGTCAATGGATGGCACCAAAGAATGGACAGGAAACAAAATCCTAGCTTACTTTATGCATACAGCACAACACAGAGAGAACTTGCTAATATTTACAGGCTGACCCCTGGACACAAGTAGGGCCATTTGGCTCTAGGCTGATGTTAATGCATAAAGCAATAACAACTTGAGTGTGTCTTTGTTTCTGAATGCCTGTTATTAGATTTGAAAACAAATTATGACCAGTTCATATCATGATATGGCAAGGACAGAATTATAAAGAAAATTTACTAGCTTTGGTGGGTGTCCAGTGTTCACCTAGCAAAGCCTGGATATATGCCCCCACATACCACACATATTTCGTCTGTAGTACATATTGCACATCCAGTGTATCCAGAAATGTTAACTGTTCAGGTCGACCCCATCTAGCCTTTTCCTTTCTCAACATACTCACAAGATAGTGTGGGTTTCTGCTTGGAGCCTCCTCCATAACATGCTAATTAGCCATTAGCTGAGACTCTCTTTGGAGTTCCTTGGGCAATCCAGTGACTGCTCTCTTTGACACCCTTCTGGCAACTCCAGAGTAGGTGGAGCTCTTCAGCTCTGCAAGGCAATTCATCTCGGAGAAGGCCACTCCAGTGTTAAAACTTACAGCTTGCTGGTCACTCCTGTCATCTTAGCTGACTGAGTGATTGTGGGAAGGGCTTCTAGTCTAAAGAGTGGCGTCAGATTGAGTAGACCGGCTCTTAATTTAAAACCACTAACTGCTAACAGGAAGAAAAGTCCTACGGATTCAAGGGTCAGTTTATGTTGTCAATTGAGGGCACATGCCACTTTTCTATGTGATCTTTGCTATCATCATCATCATTGTTATCATCACTACAATCATCACTACCATCACTACCACCACCGCCACCACCACCACCACCACCACCATTTCCACTGCTGCTGCCGCCACCACCTCCATCATCACCACAATCACATATTGTGCTAATAATAGAAGCCATACATATTGAACCAATATATAGTGTGTCCATACCACACAACCCACACCCCACACCACACAGCATACACCACAGTTATTCTGTCCATGAGACATATGCACATTATGTCCATGGGACACACTACATACACTGTCGGCATAGTATATATTACATATACAATGTCCATAGTACATACTAAACATTTATTGTGTCCATAGTATGTACGATGTCCACACACTATGTGTCGTTAGTATGTATGTATAGGGCCTTTCTAGAAACCAATTTGAATCTCCTTGGTGACATAGATAAAAGAGTTTATAAAGCATTGACATCTTTGTGCAGATTCCCAAACACTGAAATGAACAAACCATGACAATGTTGTGTCAGGCTATTTTTATCTATTGATCGTCATTGCAATCAATAGTACAATCTATCATGTGTGTATATTGGTGAAAGTTTCTATATATACATATGTGTGTGTGTGTTGTACATAGTCATGTATGTGTGTACAGATATAATAACAACAGCAGTATTATCTTTCCCTGTCTGCCCCTCTCTCCCTCTCTTTATATTTTAGATATTCTTTCTACTCTTGGCACAAGACCCGAAATTTTTTCGGGGAGGGGCCCAGTCGATTAGATCGACCCCAGTACACAACTGGTACTTAATTTATTGACCCTGAAAGGATGAAATGCAAAGTCGACCTCGGCGGAATTTGAACTCAGAACGTAAAGACAGACGAAATACCGCTAAGCATTTCGCTGGCATGCTAATGTTTCTTATTTCTTTATTGCCCACAAGGGGCTAAACATAGAGGGGACAAACAAGGACAAAGGGATTAAGTCGATTACATCGGTCCCAGTGCGTAACTGGTACTTAATTTATCTACCACAAAAGGATGAAAAACAAAGTTGACCTCGGTGGAATTTGAACTCAGAACATAGCAGCAGACAAAATACCACTAAGCATTTTGCCCAGCATGCTAATGTTTCTACCAGCTCGCCACCTTTCCCTAAAACTAAGCATTTTGCCCCATGTGCTAATGTTTCTGCCAGCTCACCTGCCCTTGATAATAATAATAATAATAATATAATAATAATAATAATAATAATAATAATAATAATAATAATAATAATAATAATAATAATAATCCTTTCTGCTATAGGCATAAGGCCTGAAATTATGGGGAAGGGAGCCAGTCGATTACATCGGCCCCAGTGCTCAACTAGTACTCATTTTAATGACCCTGAAAGGATGAAAGACAAAGTCAACCCCAGCAGAATTTGAACTCAGAACATAGTAGCAGACAAAATACCAGCAAGCATTTCACCCAGCGTGCTAACAATTCTGTCAGCTCGCTGCCTTTTTATATAATAATAATAATAATAATAATAATAATAATAATTATTATTATAAAGATGATATATATAGAATGTATCTAGATGTGTGTGTATGTATGTGTGTGTGCATGTGTCATGCCAGCATGGAAGGCAGATGATAATTAAACGATGATGATGATAATGATGATAGTTGTGCATATGTGTGTGTGTGTATATATATATATAATTAAAAAATAATATATATTTATGAATTTGTGTGTGGTTGCAAGATTGTGTGTGTATGCATGTGTGTGTGTGTGTCTGAGTATGTATGTGGCATGATATGTTACAAAGGCTATTTCCTATCCAGAACATTGAAGATATAAAAAATTAACAACAACAACAACAACAACAGCAATGATAATGATAATATAATATAAGAAAAATATAAACGCATTATTATGAAAATGGTTTTCATACCATTTGTATACAAATTATAAGCAAAACGGGAAATTGTAAAATATATGTATGAGGAATCAGTTTGTTTTTGTTGTTGTGGTTGTTCTTGTTGACACTGAATTTTCTTCGTGTCTTTGTGTCACCATCATCTCTTGCTCCTTCTGCTCTTCTTTTATCTGTTGCCCTCATCATTACCATCATCATCATCATCATCATCATCTGCTGCATCATCTGCATCAGTGTGTGCGTCTTCCTGATAGCTTCTTTGCTGTTAAGCAATTACTCGTAGCTGCTGGTGGTGTTCCTTATTGAATAGCACTTGTTATACTAATCATGGAATATCATATAAAAAAAGAAAAAAAACAGGAAATAAATTACCACCACCACCACCACCACCACCACCACCACCATTACCACCACAATTACCACCACCTCCCCTTGTTGTTGTCATCATAATAATGATCACCACGATCACCATCATCATGATCATCATCATAGTCATCATCATCATCATGGTTATCATCATCATCATAGTTATCACCACCACCACCACCACCACCATTGTCATCATCATCATTGTCATAAGGATCACCATAATCATCATCATCATCATCATCATCACTTTGCTCACCATTGCTACTGTCATGATCATGATCATCACTGCCATCACCACCACCACCACCACCACCACCACCACTGTTGTTGTCAGCATATTTGAATGGTTTACCACTTTTCAGTTTATCTTATGCCCAGATAGGTTTTTTTTTACCCCCTTTTCTATTCATTTGCCCCGCTAAGTATGGGATAAATAAATTGATATAAGGAAAAAGAATCTTTCTTCACCTGCCTTTTCACCCCATCTCCACCTAATTGCCACCACCACCACCACCACCACCAGTATTATGATCAGCATCATCCTCTTCTTATTTCATTAATTTCTGAACAGCATCATATATTTTCTTTTCTTTATTTCCTTATGCTCATCATCATCATCATCATCGTCGTCGTCATCCTTGCTATCATCATCATCACCACCATCACCACCATCATCATAACTTCCATCACCACCTTGCCTCTCTTTCACTGTATTATTATTGTTAAAATTTTTTTTTAATAAAAAAAAAAATTATTGTTATTGCCATCATCTTCCGCAGCAGCAGCAGCAGCAGCAATAGCAAGCCTACTGCTGTTGTTACAAAGGTTAAACATCAGTTTTTGCGACCCTGGTTTGTGATTCACTTTTCTGCAATACTTATTTTTCTCCAACTGTTTCCGTTATTCTGGGACTTCTCTCTCAGACTCCACCAATTTACTCACATATAGGCACAGGAGTGGCTGTGTGGTAAGTAACTTGCTTACCAACCACATGATTCCGGGTTCAGTCCCACTGCGTGGCACCTTGGGCAAGTGTCTTCTACTATAGCCTCGGGCTGACCAAAGCCTTCTGAGTGGATTTGGTAGACGGAAACTGAAAGAAGCCCGTTGTATATATGTATATATATATTTGTGTGTGTGTGTTTGTCTCTCCAACATTGCTTGACAACTGATGCTGGTGTGTTTACGTCCCTGTAACTTAGCAGTTTGGCAAAAGAGACCAATAGAATATGTACTAGGCTTACAAAGAATAAGTCCTTGGGTCAATTTGCTCAACTAAAGGTGATGCTGCAGCATGGCCACAGTCACATAACTGAAACAAGTTGGTTTCTTCACCTCTTACAGCACCAGTTGCAAGCAGTAGTGGGTTATAAACACAAAGACACATGTGCACACACACACACACACACACACACACACACACAATAGCCTTCTTCCAGTTTCCTTCTACCAAATCCACTCACAAGACTTTGGTTGACCAGAGGCTATAGTAGAAGACATTTGCCCAAGATAACACATAGTGGGACTGATCCTGGAACCAGGTGGTTGGGAAGCAAACTTATCACCTCACACAGTCACACCTGCCAGAAATTCTACAGGAATTCAATCAGCACACAACAACACAAATACCAAATATATTCAATTCACTTCTTGAATTGTCAATGGCCCTTTGCTGTGTGGTTCTAGGGCACCCCACTGCTCTTTACCCCTTGGTCTGCCACTTTAGTGCTACCGTACAATCACTTTCTTGATTTTGTCCGGGAACATGTCCAATCCAGTTCCAGCATCTGTATCTTATTTCATCACTGATCCTGTCGATGCTTGTTGTCGTCTCAACTGTGTCACTTCTGACTCTTTGCAAACACTTGATATTGTATATTTTCCTTAAACACATGAACTGGAAGCTGTACATTATTTTTTTTCTCTCATTTTTGTCACAACACAATGGACAACAACCATTAATTCACCCATCCAATGCCAGTACTGCCTTCTCATGGCCAATGCCAGTACCTATTTCTTTACTACCCACAAAGGGCTAAACACAGAGGGGACAAACAAGGACAGACAAACGGATTAAGTCGATTATATCGACCCCAGTGCGTAACTGGTACTTATTTAATCGACCCCGAAAGGATGAAAGGCAAAGTCGACCTTGGCGGAATTTGAACTCAGAACGTAACGGCAGACGAAGTACGGCTAAGCATTTCGCCTGGCATGCTAACAATTGTATCACCTGACTGGCACTTGTGCCAGTGATATGTAAAAAGCACCATTCAAGTGTAGCCGATGCCAGTGTTGCCTGACTGGTACTTGTACTGGTGGCATATAAAAAGCACCATTTGAGCATAGTTGAAGCCAGTACTGCCTGACTGGCTCCTGTGCCAGTGGCACATAAAAAGCACCATTCGAGTGTAGTTAATGCCAGTGCCGTCTGACTGGCCCCATACTGGTGGCTCGTAAAAAGCATTCACTACACTCTCAGAGTGGTTGGCATTAGGAAGGGCATCCAGCTGTAGAAACCTTGCCAGATCAGATTGGGGCCTGATGCAGCCTCCTGGCTTGCCAGTCTCCAGTCAAATTGTCCAACCCATGCTAGCATGGAAAACAAACGCTAAACGCCAATGATGATAATGATGATGATAATATCAGTGATAACATAGTTAATGTAGTGAACCAATAGATGTTAATTAATTAAATTACGTCCCTGGCAATGTAATAAAGTCATTAGCTTAATAATTAATTCTGGACAACAAAATCAATAGAAATAATTCTGAAATTTTAATTAATTAATTAATTAATTGAAATTTTAAAAATTAGTTGACCTACTTTTTCTTAGATCATTTACCAGAACTTTCAGTCTCACTACATGACACTTTGGGCAAGTGTCTTCCACTATAGACATGGACCAACCCAAAGCTTTGTGAGTTGATTTGATGGACAGAAACTGAAAAAAAGCCCATAATGAATGTGTGTGTGTGTGTGTGTGTGTTTATCCTTGTCTTGACAATCACATGATGATCGTAAATGAGGATCACCGTCACATAAGCGAGGTTGTTCGTTTTCAGTCTTCTGTGAAGAATATGTCTGGCCATGGGGAAATATTACCTTGCTTAGAAACAGGAAGTGAGAGTTGGCAACAAGAACGGCATCCAGCCATAGAAAACCCACCTCAACATATTCCATCCATGCAAGCATGGAAACTGGATGTTAAATGATGATGATGATGATGATGATGATGATAATGGTCTATCCACAGTCTGTGTATAGTTTGCTCTGACTCTTCCTTGTATTATTGATTACTTAATATCTTCTGTCAAGATACCTGCATTGCTATACCTTTTGTCTTTATGCTCCTCTGTGTTAATCATCATCATCATCATCATGATCATCAGTACCATCCAGTTATTCACTCTCACTTCCATCCCATGCTTTAATTCTCTCCATGTCAGCTTATCCACACTCTGTATATCTCTCATACTAATTCGCTCTTGTATTATTTACCACCAGCGTCAGTTGTATCAAATTAACCATTCTCTACAGATTTCTTACTTGCAGCTTTACCTAGAATAAAATTTGATTTCAAATTTTGGTACAAGGCCAGTAATTTCAGGGAAGGGGTCAAGTTGACTGCATTGACCCCCCAGAGCTCAATTAGTACTTATTTCATTGACCCTAAAAGGATTAAAGTTTTTATATCTTTAGTTGCGGATATATGATTGTAACAAAGTGGGAATAAAGCAATGTATTCACAGACATAACTTCCACCTATCAACATGTGAGATTCCAATGCCTTCCCTCTACCTTAACGAGACATGTTACACTTTATAAGAACTTGACAAGTCCACTTTGTAATCACACAGGGGTGTTAATGTCTGTTATCACAACAAAAGGCAAAGTCGATCTCGGAGGAAATTCAACTCAGAACATAAAGTAAGATGAAGTGCTGCTATGGTTTTTTGGTGGCATTCTTTTACTTGTTTCAGTCATTTGACTGCAGCCATGCTGGAGCACTTTTAGTTGAATAAATTGATCCCAGGACTTATTCTTTGTAAGCCTAGTCCTTATTCTATTGGCCACTTTTGGCAAACTGCTAAGTTACAGGGATATAAACACACCAACATCGTTTGTCAAGTTATGGTGGGAGGGGACAAACACAGACACACAAATGTATACATATGTACATGTATATATATATATATATATAGAGAGAGAGAGAGAGAGAGAGAGAGAGCAAAGTGTATGTACGCCACTATATATATATATATATATATATATTTTTCTTTTTAAAGTTTCAGCTCAGAGCTGTGGCCATGCTGATGCACCGCCGTTAAACACCAGTCAGGTGGTACTGGCATTGGCCATGACAAGGCAGTACTGGCATTGGCTGGGTAAATTAACGGCGGTGCATATATATATAAATATATGACAGGCTTCTTTCAGTTTCTGTCTACCAAATCCACTCACAAGGCTTTGGTTGGCTCGAAGCTATAGTAGAAGACACTTGCCCAAGGTGCCACACAGTGGGACTGAACCTAGAATCATGTGGTTGGAAAGCAAGCTTCTTACCACACAGCCATGCCTGTGCTACTAACAATTCTACCTGCTGGCAACCTTAACTACAAGGTGTGTCCTTAAAGTTTGAACACAAAGGAAATCTTGCTAATGAGACTTACCTCACAATGTTGAGGGACCAGGTAATGCTCTGACTTGAAAGGCCAGGTGAAGGATTTCCTGGTGGAGGCGCGTGGCTTAGTGGTTGGGGTGTCAGCATCATGATCATAAGATTGTAGTTTCAATTCCTAGACCGGGCAACATGTTGTGTTCTTGAGCAAAACACTTCATTTCATGTTGCTCCAGTCCACTCAGCTGGCAAAAATGAGTAACGCTGCGATGGGCTGGCGTCTTGTCCAGCTGGGGAACACATACACCATTGAAACTGGGAATTCGGGCCCATGAGCCTGGCTAGGCTTTAAGAGGGCACAAGTGGAGGCACAATGGCCCAGTGGTTTGGGCAGCAGACTCGCAGTCGAAGGATTGCAGTTTTGATTCCCAGACTGGGCATTTTGTATGTTTATTGAGTGAAAAGACCTAAAGCTCCATGAGGCTCCGGCAGGGGGTGGTGGCAACCCCAGTTGTATTCTTTTGCCCCAACTTTCTCTCACTCTCTCTTCCTGTTTCTAGAGTAATGCTGTGATGGACTGGTGTCCTGTCCAGCTGGGGGGAACACATATACCACAGAAACCAGGAAACCAGGCTCATGAGCCTGGCTAGGCTTCAAAAGGGCGCATAAATAAATAAAAAATATTCCAAGTGAAGAAAATGTTGAAAAGTTTATGTGTATTTCTTGAAAATATACATTTTGATTATGTGTTCAGATTCTAGGGACACCCTGTAGAATAAATATCGTAGAGCATTTCATCCAGCTAAGTCACCTATACCCTCTCTCCATTCATCTCTCTCTCTCCTTCCAGGAAGATGAGTGGCTGCGCAGGCGAATGGATGGGTAAGCAGATAAAGAAGCAAAATTTCTGTATAAAAACAATTATCAAAAATTACTGCAACAATACAAATAAATATGGTAAAAACAAAAGCTTTGAAAAGAATTAGATAGCAATTGGCAAACTCTTGAAAAGCAATTTTGACAAAGTATGAAAATAAATCAGAGAATCTCAGGTATTTTTATCAATATCAACAGATGAAAATTCATATTTTGCTATTTGTGGCTTCTGATAAATAAACAGGTGTGACTTCTGATAAATATATATTCTAAGAAGTGCTGGAATATTGTTATCAGTTTAGAGAAGCACCAATAAAATAATACAAAATAATGACAGTAAAAAAAAACACAACAAATATTAAACTAGCAAAACAAAACAAACCTCAATTCAGAAATTTATATCAAATAGCAATCAGACTAGGAGTAAATTATAGCTTAGTAATAAAATAATATAATTGATGGAAGAAAAGAAAGAATGAAAGGAAGATTAATGTTTTTCGTATATTTTTCTATATTTAAAAAATTTTTTTTTTATTTGTTAACAATGATATATAATTAACGATGTTATTTACTGAAGATTTACATAGGTTTTGAGAAACAGAAAACAGATAAAATCCCATTAGTCTAACTGAAAAACTGTGGCATTAACTACGGGTGGTGGTGATGGTGATGGTGATGGTAGAGTAGGTGGTGGTAGGGGTGGTGGCAGTGGTGGTGGCGGTGAATTTAAATAAATGGTGTGGAAAAACCAGAAAACAGCGCTGGAATGGAATAAATATTGAAGTGTAAGAGGAGTTTGCAGTGGGGGTGGGTGGGGGGTGGGGAAAGGGGGTGCGATGCGTGCAGGTAAACATGGAGAATACACAGATGTTAAAAGCATCAGCTCCCTTAATTATACATGCTTCTTTTTGTCGACATGCAAGCTGTATGATCCCCCCACAAATCAATATAATAATATAATATAATTCATTAATAAACGGAATTAATTGGAAAATTTTCAAATGGAATGTACACCAAAAACTGTTGATGTGATAGAGCAAACAACTGCAATCATAATCCAATTGTTGTCATTAGTAAATTAAGGTAAAAATTATGTAGCTATTAAAATATGACAATCCTCTCCATAGAACAGACTTTGGCTATTGAGAATGGTTCCTGCTTTAAAATAAAAATTAGTAAATAAACATGTAGTTGCCTACTGTGATTTCTCTGTTTACTTCCCAACAAACATTTTCCATTTCTCATTTTTAATATTTGTAAAACTGAGGAGGCAAATTGACAGGGTTGGTTGGGAAAGCGGTGAATCAGAATCAGAATCAAGGCCTTAAAATATTTGCTTCAGCTCTCTGCAACATCCTGGGTTCAAATCCTGCCGTGGTTGACACTGCCTTTCGTTGTTCTTTTATTCTTTTACTTGTTTCAGTCATTTGACTGTGGCCATGTTGGAGCACTGCCTTAATATATAATATATATATATATATATATATATATATATATATATATATTAATAGTAATGGTATGACAACAAAAGAATGAGTGAGACCTCGATATTATGTAAATAGAGGAATTTATCTGTAATATAATATGTGACAATTATTCATTTGCCATAATAAAACTCTGAGTTTCAGTTGTCGGGGTAGAAATCTGCTCTGTTATCTCATCAGTTATTAAGACAATCAAAAAATCCTATGAAAATGATCGGTCATTTTCATAGGATTTTTTGATTGTCTTAATAACTGATGAGATACCAGAGTAGATTTCTACCCCGACAACTGAAACTCAGAGTTTTATTATGGCAAATGAATAATTGTCACATATTATATTAGATATATATACCATATGGGGATTGCTAGAGAGTGAACAAAATCACAGGATTTGAAATCTGTTGCAAGCAGTTGGTAGAGCAGGCATCTGGTCTGAGAATAAATTCTTCCTTTCCTCCCAACAGTTTGTGGAATTCTAAGTCACTTACCAGTTAATTCAATGCAAAAACAAAAGAAAACAATTCTTCCATTGATTGAGAAGTAGGAACACCCATCATCAAAACTGACAGAGATTCATTATTATAATTTTATCTCCACAAGTACCGCCATAAATTCACAGATAATTCATCTTGATAATTCATACACCAGCAAACTTGCAGAATGAAATTGAATTAAATTTTTCTCTTAGAGTTGTCTCAAGTTCACTCATCAATTTTAATTCTGTATGGTGATCAAAATTACAAGAAGAAAAGGTTAGACATGGTTTTATTAGCAGCTGCATGGCTGTGTGGTTGAGAAGTCTACTGCTCAACCACACATTTTTGGATTCAGTTCCATTGTGTGGCACCTTAGACAAGTGTCTTCTACATAGCCTTGGGCTACCCAAAGCTATGTGAGTAGATTTGGCAGAGAGAAACTGAACGAAGCCCAACATATATGTGTGTGAGTGGGTGTGAGTTTGTGTCTTCTCTTCTCTTGACTTGGTATGACAGTTGTAAACATAATCATCACACAATTACAATTTCCTTTGGAAACGTATCAGGTGAAGGGGAAATATCTCACAATCAAGTAAGGGTTGGTGACAGGAAGAACACCCAACTGTAGAAGATCTGCCTCAACTGATTCCATTTGATCCATGCATTATTTGACAGAGTAATTTTGGTAAATCTCCAGAAGAGATTTAAAGAGAAGAACTTATAAAATATTGGTAAGTTCATCACCACCACCGCCGCCGCCACCGCCAGCACCACCAGCACCAGCACCACCAGCACCAGCCCCATTGTCATCATCATCATCATCATCATCATCATCATCATCATCGTCATTTAATGTCCATGTTTCATGTTTCGTGGCATGGTTTGGATGGTTTGACCGGATCTGATGCATCCAAGAACTGTATTGAGCTCCAATGTCTGCTTTGGCATCCAGTTTTTATGACTGGATGCCTCTCCTAATGCCAACCTCTTTACAACTTGGACTGGGTGCTTTTTTTGTGCTACCTGCATTATTGAGGTCATGATGCAGTTTGCAGGACGAACCTTGGAGGAAGTTGAGAGGGTAGCTTTATGCTAGGGAATGATGGGAAGTTAGTGACAAATAATTTTAGAAAGTGTATACACGACAGAGTGTAAGTGTCCTGAGAGAAAAGTTGGACATAAGAAGCATTAAATGTGGTGTGAAAGAGATATGACTGCACTGGTATGGTCATGTGTCACATATGGATGAGGACAGCTGTGTGAAAAAGTGTCACACTCTAACAGTGGAGGAAACCTGTGAAAGAGGAAGATCTAGGATGAGGTGGTGAAGCACAACCTTTAAATGTTGGGCCTCATGGAAGCAATGACAAATGACCGAGACCTTTGGAGATATGCTGTGCTTGCGAAGACCTGGCAGGCTAAGTGTGACCATAACCGTAGCCTATGCCAGTATTGCATAACCCACCCATTTAAGAATACTCTTCAATCATTGGGCAATAAACTTGAGAAAACCTGTTGAGTCAAGTAAAATCATTGTCGTGGCCAATGCCAGAACTGCCTGACTGGCACTCGTGCCGGCGGCACATAAAAAGCACCATTCGAGCATGGTCAATGCCAGTCCCACCGGACTAGCTCCCATGCTGGTGCCAAATAAAATGCACCATATGAACATGGTCAATAACAGCACTGCCTGACTGGTCTTGTGCTGGTGGCACATAAAAAGTACCATTCGAGTGTGATCAATGCCTGACTAGCCCTCGTACAAGTGGAACACAAAAAGCACCCACGACACTCTTGGAGTGGTTGGTGTCAGGAAGGGCACCCAGCTGTAGAAACCTTGCCTGGTGCAGCCTTCTGGCTTGCCAGCCTTCAGTCAGACCATCCAGCTCTTGCCAGCATGGAAAGTGGATGTTAAACAAAGATGCTGCTGCCGCCGATGATGTTGATTTAGTCCAGGGATAACACAGAGTATAATTAATTTGGTTGTAAATAATTTGGACGGAGATTTGGCTGCCTTGCCTAGCAGGATGGACAGCCATGTAGATGCTCTCTCATTGGCTTATCATTGTTGTTAGGGTTGTAATTTTTCCTGGATTTTATACCATGGTAAACAAGTCAGTGAGAAGTGTGTTTCTCAGCAGCCCATCCTCTTGCCAAAACACAACATAGAATCATCTTAATCTTCTTAATGTTTTTATAATGAAAAGATTTGGTAGTCCCTGAGGACGACTATTTAAAAAACCAAAACAAAACAAAAAAGCAACAAAAAAAAAACAGTAGGAAACATTTCTTTTTGTTTCACACTACTTAATGCTATATAAAGTAATCTTTTAAGTGGCCGAATATATATATATATAATATATATATATATATATACGCATACATACATACATATATATATATTGTTTGTAGAAATGCATAAATCCGGAGGAGAAGCACACACACTCACACACACACACACACACACATATGTATATATATATATATATATATATATATATATATATATATATCTACACACACACACACACACACACATATATATATATATATATATATATTATATATATATATATACATACACACTTATATACATACATATTTTCAGTAGCAGAACTGACAGTGTGTATCTATGTGTTCATCATAAATCAATTTATCTGAATAAAATTATGAAAAAAAAACAAAAAACAAAAACAAAAACATTTCCCTGTAAATGAATTAGTACAGAAGAATGAAAGTTGTCTAGTCATTTGTGTAAACATAGGTGTTGCTAAAGGCAACATGATACTTCACTGAAGACAGCAGCCAGCCATGTAAATCTCATAAACTTAGTATTTTTTATCATCATCATAATCATCATCAAGGGTGCACTTAGTAGAATTGTTAATATTTCTTTGGCTTTTATGGTTTGCATTCGAATTCCTCTGAAGTCAACTTTGTCTTTCATTCTTTCAAGGTTGATGAAACAAGTACTAGTTAAGCACTGGGGTTGATATAATTTCCCGAAATTTCAGGCCTTGTGCCTTTAGTAGAAAAGATTATTATTATTATTATTATTATTTTGTGATACCTGTGCCGGTGGCACATAAAAAGCACCATCCGAACGTGGCCGATGCCAGCGCTACCTCGACTGGCTCCAGTGCCGGTGGCACGTTAAAAGCACCATCCGAACGTGGCCGATGCCAGCGCCACCTTGGCTGGCTTCCGTGCCGGTGGCACGTTAAAAGCACCAACCGATCGTGGCCGATGCCGGACCCCCCTGGCACCTGTGCAGGTGGCACGTAAAAAGCACCCACTACACTCACAGAGTGGTTGGCGTTAGGAAGGGCATCCAGCTGTAGAAACTCTGCCAGATCAGACTGGAGCCTGGAGCAGCCCCTGGCTTCCCAGACCCCGGTCGAACTGTCCAATCCGTGCTAGCGCGGAAAACGGACGTTAAACGATGATGATGATGATTATTATTATTATTATTATTATTATTATTATTATTATTACTATAATAATGATAATAATAATAATAATAATAATAATAATAACAATAACAACAACAACAACAACAACAATAATAATAATAAGGCAGTGGCTCTCATGGATCCTAATCTTAACTGATTGGAAGTGTTAACATGTGTGCATTTTGTCTTGGTATAAAAGATGGGCTACAGCAAATATTCTGCTCAATACCACAAATTTATTTGTCAGATACTTGACCATAACCAGTTGAGCATTTTCCTTAGTGGATGATGATATGTGCATCTCTGATCATGAGTAGAAGTAGCGGGGGGAACATCGTAGCCATGTGTTGAGAGGAATCCTTTGGGGTTTGAATAATTCATCCTTGGAAACATGAGTGTTTTGTTCATCATCCTTAAAGAAACCTTGTTGAAGGACCTTTTGAGAAGGATAGGCAACTCGACCTGAAGAAAAGTTTAACAAGGCCCTACATTGCAAGGTCATGCATTGTTTATCTTGATATGAGGTACCATTATGAACTCACATATGGTTGCAATGCATTTGCCTGGTGTACCCTCATCAGAGGTATGGCCATGATGGGTATGTTGGGCTTCATATATCTGTACCCCAGTGTCATGTGCTGCTCTCTCAATAAACAACAACAACAACAACAACAATAAATAGCTTGATGCAGTACTAGATAGTGGCCCTCATGACTTTTGATCTTAACTAATTGGAAGTCTTATCATGTACATATTTTGTCGTGGTATAAAAAATGTGCTACAGCAAATATTCTGTTCAATATCACAGATTTGCTTAAAAGTTTTTTGACCTTAACCAGTTGATCATGAGCAGAAGTAGTGGGGGAGCCTCCTAGCCATGTATTGAGAGGAATTCATTGGGGTTTGAATAATTCACCTTTGGAAACACTGGTGTTTCATTTAACATCTTTAAACAACCCTTGCTCAGGGACCTTTTGAGTAGGATGGGTTTCTTGACCTGAAGAAAATTCTAACTGGGCCCCACCTGCAAGGTCATGCGCTATTTATTTTGATATAAGATCACTATGTCGTGCACATGGGGCTGTGATGCATGTGGCTGGTGTACCCTTATCAGACGGGTAGCCAAGATGAGTATACTGGGGTTCGTATATTTTACCTCAGTGTCACTGGGGTAAATAATAATAATAATAATTGGTGCATGGGACAAAATGCCTTGCAGTTCTTTTACCTTTTATGTTCTGAACTCAGATCTTGCTGTATATTTGTATCAATAATAAGGTTAGTCAGAAGAAATGGAAGTATTCTTCCTTAGTTTTTGACAATATGCTTTACTTGAGAAGACTTGACAAGCCAAGTGAAATAACAGTTGTGGCTGATACTGGTGTCATGTGACTAGTATCCAAGCCTGTGGCATGTAAAAATCACCCATTACACAGTTGGAGTGGTTGGTATTAGGAAAGGCATAGAAACCATGCCAAATCAGATTGGAACTTGGTACAGCTTTCCAGCTTACTAGTTTCAGTCCGTGATCCAACTTTTCATCTGATGTCACTTTGTCCACGTGTTTTGGTCCAACGTCTTTTTGTTTGATGATTTTTTTTGTCCAACAACTTTTTTGTCCAATTTTAAATAAACTCTTTAGAAAAGAAGGTAAACATCAAAATCAAATAACCATTGAGAATTTTATTGATAGGATTTGTCCATTATTTACATTATTTACATTATTTACATTCGATGGATATTTATCCTCATCTTGTTTGTTGTTAACACAATGTTTCGGCTGATATACCCTCCAGCCTTCATCGGGTGTCTTGGGGAAATTACAAACTTGGGTTCTCATTCCTAAGACACCTGAAGAAGGCTGGAAGATATATCAGCCGAAACATTGTGTTAACAACAAACAAGATGAGGACAAATATCCGTCAAATGTAAATAATGTAAATAATATAAATAATGTGCATAATTCCTCATCTCTTAAATATACAACCGTATAGGATTTGTCGTTGGTCAAAAAGATCATCAGACAAAAGGACGTCAGACCAAAAGACATGGAAGAAAAGATCTTTGACAAAGTAACGTCAGATGAAAAGACACAGCACTGTTTCAATCAAGCTGTTTAACCCATGCCAGCATGGAAAATAGAAGCTAAATGATGATCATGATGAGGATGAGATACAGAATGTCATCAGATTTTTCAAGGAGATGGAATGGAGTGAAATAGAATAAAATAAAGTAAAATATTGAATGCTATTACATTTATCGATGTTTCACCTCATGCTTGAGAATGCTTGTGTCTCTGCTAAAGGGAAAAAGTTAAATTTCCTTTCATGTACAGAATGGTAGGCTCATATCAGGGTTGTGAGGGAAAGACATGAATTGAAGAACATAAATTGAAAAGTGTGAAGGAGTCATGTGATGTTTTAGGGACAAGTATGGTAGCAACGAGCAGTGGCATACTTATCCAATTATTGGTGTATTATGCTCCCTCTGATGCCCATGTGAAGAAGTCATGTAATCTGAGAGAATTGGTGCTGGTTGTATGTCTGTCTGGTCTTCTGATAAATGAGCAGGTTAACACTGTTCTGAGTCAAAATTAGCCAAGGAAACTGATAGCATTTTATCTTCATATATGATCAGTTAGAGGAATGTGTCTTCATGTGTGTAAATATGAATCCTCAACTGTGAAAAACACATACACATGCATCTATTCACCCTCACGCTCACTCACTCACACTCACACACACACACATACACACACACACACACACATACACACACACATGCATACACATACTTATAGACGCACAGTCACACATACTCAAACATATGCAAGACACATACACTTGTGTACATACATACACATACATACATCTACACACATGCAAATATACATATACAGACATATGCATATGTACATATACACACACATGTATGTATATATCACTGTGTTCAGGTAAATGGTGCTATTATGTGAAAAGCTTTCAATGTTGAACTTTGGCAATGGTGCATATTGTCACTTGTCCTTTTCATAATTTCTATGAACTGGATTGATATGTGCAGCGATTGTGGAAGTGATATCACAATCGGTGAGTGTAGGATCAGTCAGGTGTTATTTGCAGATGATATGGTGCCAGTTGGTTTGTCAGTAGGTAATCTCCAGCATGCATTGAATGGGTTCACTGCCAAGCGCTGCAAGGCAAGGATAAGAATTAGTGTTGCGAAGACTGAGACATTGGTCCTCTCATGCACTCTGCATGTTAGTGGAGCTTCCCTGAAGCTAGTGGGCTGGTGCAAAAGTTTAAGTATCTCAGGGCTGTATTCATGAGTAATGGGAAGCAGGAAGCTAAATTTGATGCTAAAATTATAGGTGCTGACACACAATCATATACCATCTTTAGCATTCAATCCTTAGAAGAAGAAGAAGAGAGAGTGGTTTAACCCCCCCC
>NC_043013.1:28512118-28524618 GCF_006345805.1 Octopus sinensis
AAAGATTAAATCAGAGTCTTCTTTCAATTTAAGCATCCTTTAGCATCCATTGACTCTGGAGTAAATCAATGATACTGTTTACACCAGTAAATGATCAATTTCATGTTTCTCTGCTTGTTGTCTTCACTGCTATTACTGAATCCAGCAGGGATATTTCATAAGCATTTCTGCATAAAACAGCCATATTATTATTATTATTACTATTATTATATGCAGCTTTAGTCAGCCATCTTGCTTATCTTTTCTCTCTCTGCCTCTTCAAATTAAAGAGAAATTTCATTATATTTTATTTTATACTTTTTGTGGAAAAAAATTTGGAAGGGACTTATTTTATTTCTTTTATTGTTTTATTTTAGAAATATTTTATGTAAAAAAAAAACGCAACTATCTTTTATTTTTTAAATATTTTGTTATAAGTATCTGGGTTTGTTTTCATTCTGAAAAAAAAAAAATCCTATTTTCTTGTATTTAGAATTACTGTTATGATAGGGGCTTACTGTCATTTGCTGAAAATGATTTTTTTTTTTTTCATTTTCATCATATTAAGTTGCTTGCTGCTGTTATTATTAATGGAGAAGCAAGCTAACATACCTTGTCAATTTTATTTCTTCAAATATTTACATGGAGTTAGAGGAGGAGAACCCTCCAAAATCAATCAAACAAAAATTCGAGTTTTGACAGATAAATGTCAGGATAACCTTGTTAGTAAATAAAATAAAGTTAGTTTTTGGACATTAAGTAAACAAATTCAATATCAGTTTACTTCTTCTATCTACATAATAATATTGTTTTTCTTTTCACTCACAACTCAAAAACTCATCTGACCTTTGCTTCAGTTTTTCAGTCTGTTTGTAGGCTTTATTTTCTGCCTTTGTTTTTCTCTTTTTTTTTTGAGCAAATTTCTTTCTGTTAAATATGGATCCAACTTCGCTAATATTTAACAGCTGACACAATAACCTCCCAAAAGAACACTTCTACTTGTTGTTTTAGCCAGAGATTGTGGCCATGCTGGGGCATTGCCATAAATAACAATGCTTTGGCCAGGAACAGTCTTGCATATATTTTTTTCTTAAATGGTCTAGACACAAAGATACTGAGTAAAGTATAACACCTCTTTGAAAATAAGCTGTTATGTAGCCCCAGGTCAGCTCTAATTGAGTAGACTTATGATAAAAGACATTCCAGTCTTATGATAAAAGACATTCCAGTCATGATAAAAGACATTCCAGTCATGACTATCCTGCCTTTTTTCCTATATGTAGGAAACCTAGGATTTCATTCTTCATATCCCCCTTTTTTATGTTTAAGACAGAAGAAGGTAATTTAAGGAAGATCTAGCTGCCATTTCTCATTTTTTTATTTAGCTGGGTAATGATTCTATCTGCATGGACCCCAAATATCCAAAGAAATGTTAAAGATATGCTTATCAAATATACAAAAATTAATTTCCATTGAATGGGTTCACTGCTGAATATTGCAAGGCATGGATGAGAAAAGGACTGAGACATTGGTCCTTTAAAGAAAATTTTCCCAGTCACTCTGCATGTGGAGAAGTTTAAGTATCTTGAGACTGTATTCACTAGTTGTTGAGGCGGATGCCTCCAGGCAAGAAGTGGGCTGGTCCACTGCTAATAAATGGTGGACTGTCACAGTCAGTAAGGTCGGTTGGCGAAGGTACACAGTTTGGATCAGTCCTGTAGAGATGGCGAAATACGTTGTCATCATGGGACATATCAGTGGCGATGAAGGTTTGGACAGTATCGCCACTGGGACATATCACAAGTAATGGAAGGCAAGAGGTTGAATTGGATGCTAGAATTGTATGTGTGTGTGAGTGTGTGTGTGTGTGTGTGTGTGTGTGTGCATGCATTACTGTCTCATTCTCTTGGCGTTGCATGATAATTGTAAATGAATGTTACTGTCATACAAGCAGTGTCATTCATTTCTAATCTTTCAAGAAAATATACCTGGTCATGGGGAAATATTACCTTATTCAGATACAGGTGAGGGTTGGCAACTGGAAAGGCATCTGACTGTAGAAGATTCAGCTCAATGAATCCCATGGAAAAGTGGACATTAAAATGATAATGGTTTACTGTGTTGCAGCTTCAGTAAGTGTCTTCTTCTATAGCCATGACCTGACCAAAGCCTTGTGTACAGATCTGTTTGATGGAACTGACAGGAGACCATCGCACACGCACACATGCATGTCTGTGTATTTATCTATCTATCTATCTATCTATCTATCTATCTATCTATCTATCTATCTATCTATCTATCTATATATCTATCTATCTATCTATATATATATATATATATATATATATATTATATATATATATATATATACATACATATATACATATATATACATTGCTTTATTTAAAAGCAGCAGAAATATAACAAAAGCTGTTACTCAGAGTTTCATGTTCCTGTTCATCGGACAATTTTGTTAAAATAGAACAGAAATAACAAGTTGATCAAAACTAGTTAAAGGATACACCTTTAAAAATGGATTTGTTTCATTGGTCCTTTCAAATAACGGTCTTAAGCATGTGATAAACAAAATAAATGAATTCAATATAAATTATTAAAAAATCGAGGAAAAACCTTAAATCGAAGAGCGGATTCAAAATACATTTTGTCATTAATTATATAGAAAATATAATTTGATTAATACAATTAACACATATACATATATTGTTGCTATTATGCAAAAGTGTTGTAAGCCCAAAATATTGCTTTCTCAGAAAACAAAAAAAATAGTTTCACCCTTCCATAGCAAAGGTGTTGTACTACACTTTGCCAATTTTTGATATCTTGGCATTTAAAGCAGCTGGAGACACGATAGTTTGACCAAAAGAATTGGCTATTGCAAGCAAAAATATTGAAAAAACGCATTTGGCCAAATTTGGACATACGACACTTTAACATAATAGCAACTATATGTATATGTCCTTCCCACTGATCATTTCTCTTTTCTCATCTCCCCTCTCCCATTGAATGTGGATAGCTGTGCACATCCTCTACAAGAATTTGCTCCAAGCCCTCCCTTTTCTCATACCTTAATCCTTCATGTCCTAGTATGAAACTAGCCCTTCTTACCTCCCTCAGAATTCAAAGTTCTGCAAACAGTATGGCAACCTCAATAATGCAGGTGGCATGAAAAAAGCACTTGCATGCTGTAAGGTAGTTTGTGTTAGGAAGGGAAACCATGTCAAAATAGACTCTGGAGCACAATACAGTCCTTAGATTCATTAGAGCTTGTCAAACTGTTCTACCCAGGCCAGCATGAGACATGGACATTTAATGAGGATCACACACACACACATATATATATAGGGAGAATTCACGAAAAAAGCAAAAGATGAAGACAGGTGGTGTAGAAAACAAACAGATGTATTAGTATCACACTCGGGAATTGAAAAAGTCTTTTACATTTCGAGCCTATGCTCTTCCACAGAAGGGAACACAGAAAGAAACAAGGAGAGAATAAAATTGTGTGTGGTGGCTACTGATCTATATATATATATATATATATATATATATATATATATATAGATATATAATGGTTGGCATTTGGAAGGAGATCCAGCTGTAGAAACCATGCCAAAACAGACAGGGAGCCTAAACAGCCCTTCAGCTGGTCAACTCCTATCAAACTGTCCAACCTATGGAAAATGGATGTTAAATGATGGTGATGATGACATATATCTATCATACATACATACACGCATGCATGCACACACACACACACACACACACACACACACATTACTCTTCTACAAATTCAATGTCCTTGTGCGCCTTTGTTAAAAATCTCTCTATATGAGATAAAGAACAGGTTGAAACAGATCTGACTGGGTTAAAACATAATACCTCTTCCACTACAACACACCATCACCTTCTCACAGTAATTTTGCCTTTCTGACATGTGTAAACAGTGATATCTCCCCTGTATTGACTATTACTGCCAACAAGCATTAATAAATATTGCAGACAAGCATCAAAATATAACTCAAGAGTCAGATAAATCACAACAGCCATGTATTATATACCCATTAGTGCTAACAAGTTAAGTGCCTTAACCAAATAGATTTATCATAGCAGCAGTAATGGATATTCAAATATTTTGAATATGTAATGAAGATATATCAAAGTCTTGTGTTTATATATTTAAAATATTTTAAAAATAATGTGGAAGAGGAGAAATTTACTGAAGAGAAGAAAGAATGCTCTGTAATCTGTTGGTTCTTGTTGTATCTTGGGAGGGTCATTGTGTCAATAATAAACACATCCACTGGTTCAATTTCACTTCTTTATTATTGGTCAGTTGCTTTGTTATTTAACCAACTAGTTAATTGATTACATGGTTAACTGTTAGTGTTATGACCTACCCAAGATTAAAAAAATATGTTTCAGCATATGAGTTCACATCAAGAATCTTACAAACCAAATTCAAAAACAAACTATTATATCCTGTTGGGCACTAAATTCACTACAGGTTCTACCATTCAAACAATATTTTAGAATCTAAAGGCGATGAGCTGGCAGAAGCGTTAGTACGCCGGGTGAAATTCTTAGCAGTATTTCGTCTGTTTTTACATCCTGAGTTCAATTTCTGCCAAGGTTGACTTTGCCTTTCATCCTTTTGGGGGTCAATAAATTAAGTACCAGTTGCATACTGGGGTTGATCTAATTGACTGCCTCTACCACCCAAATTTTGGGCTTTGTGCTTAGAGTAGAAAAGAATATTTTAAAATGTAAAGTTTCCATGTTTTTTAAATGAAATTTATAGAATTTTTGTTTCCAGAACAAAATGGATGCAACACCTTTGTTTAAGAGCATTAAAGTGTTGGTGTGGTGTTAAAGTAGTAGCCCCTTACCCAAAGTGTCACAGTGAGTAAGGTAAACCTGGGAATTGAAACTAGTGTATCACAAGCTTACATCTTTCTGTATGATACTCATCACTATTTCTATTGTTGAAATTAAATGTCATTCTTATTTTATTCCATTTTTTTGCACCCATTTTCATTGCTGGAAGATTGATGGTGGTGTAGATTGATAGTGGTGTAGATTGATGGAAGTGTAGATTGATGGAAGTGTAGATTGATGAACATGTAGATTGATGGTGGTGTAGATTGATGGTGGTGTAGATTGATGGTGGTGTAGATTGATGGTGGTGTAGCTTGATGGAAGTGTAGATTGATGGTGGTGTAGATTGATGGAAGTGTAGATTGATAGACATGTAGATTGATGGATGTGTAGATTGATGGTGGTGTAGATTGATGGAAGTGTAGATTGATGGTGGTGTAGATTGATGGGTGTGTAGATTGATAGACATGTAGATTGATGGTGGTGTAGATTGATGGTGGTGTAGATTGATGGTGGTGTAGATTGATGGTGGTTTAGATTGATGGAAGTGTAGATTGATGAAAGTGTAGATTGATGGAAGTGTAGATTGATGGAAGTGTAGATTGATAGGCATGTAGATTGATGGACATGTAGATTGATGGAAGTGTAGATTGATGGTGGTTTAGATTGATGGAAGTGTAGATTGATGGTGGTGTAGATTGATGGGTGTGTAGATTGATAGACATGTAGATTGATGGTGGTGTAGATTGATGGTGGTGTAGATTGATGGAAGTGTAGATTGATGGTGGTGTAGCTTGATGGAAGTGTAGATTGATGGTGGTGTAGATTGATGGAAGTGTAGATTGATAGACATGTAGATTGATGGATGTGTAGATTGATGGTGGTGTAGATTGATGGAAGTGTAGATTGATGGAAGTGTAGATTGATGGGTGTGTAGATTGATAGACATGTAGATTGATGGTGGTGTAGATTGATGGTGGTGTAGACTGATGGTGGTGTAGATTGATGGTGGTTTAGATTGATGGAAGTGTAGATTGATGAAAGTGTAGATTGATGGAAGTGTAGATTGATGGAAGTGTAGATTGATAGGCATGTAGATTGATGGACATGTAGATTGATGGAAGTGTAGATTGATGGTGGTGTAGATTGATGGAAGTGTAGATTGATGGTGGTGTAGATTGATGGGTGTGTAGATTGATAGACATGTAGATTGATGGTGGTGTAGATTGATGGTGGTGTAGATTGATGGAAGTGTAGATTGATGGTGGTTTAGATGGATGGAAGTGTAGATTGATGAAAGTGTAGATTGATGGAAATGTAGATTGATGGTGGTTCAGATTGATGGTGGTGTAGATTGATGGTTCTTTAGATTGATGGAAGTGTAGATTGGTGGTGGTTTAGATTGATGGTAATGCAGCTTGATAGTATTGTAGATTGATGGAAGTATAGACTGATAACAAAGTAGATTGAAGGTGGTGCTTATTGATGGTGGTGTAGAGTGATGGCAGTAAAGATTTGATGACAGTGTAAATTTTCTAGTGGCTGAGACTGATGGTGATGTAGACTGATGGCAACGTAGATTGACAGTGGTTTTTTGACTGATAATAGTGTAGATTGATGCCAGGGTAGATGGATGGCAGTGTCGATGGATGGTGGTGTGCATAGACTGACTTTATTAGAGTTTCCAGCGGAAGAATTTATATTGCAGAAATTAAATTGGAAACATAAAATATTCTTTATGCTGCTCATGTCTCTTGGAGTGTGTAGCAACGTTCAGATATGAATGATCTTTCACTGCAGTTAATTTAAAGAGAAAATCAACTTCCCTGTATTGCAGAAGTAACTATATTCTCTCTTTCTCTCTCTTCTTCTTTCTCTGACACCCTCTCACTGTGTGTGTGTGTGTGTGTGTGTGTGTGTGCGTGTGTGTGTGTGCATGTGTGTGTGTGTGTGTGTGTGTGTGTGTGTGTGCATGCACGCATATGTTAGTTTGAATGTGTATATAGTGCATAAAGTTATGCTAGTATTCAGAAAGTTAGGAGCTGTGATCATCAACAGACATTGATAGTAGTTAAGAAAGCAAAAGAGAAGACTGAAAATATATATCAAATGATATACATCACTACAAGTTCTCTGTCTGCTGCCCTTCAAAGGGTTAGCAAATATTTCATAGCATAGGTGCAAGTTGACATTAGTTCTGTTTTTCTCTTCCTTAAAGAGTGCTTTATGATATAGTTTTCAGATAAACATAAACTGCATTGTCTTCAACTGTTATTGGGTAATATTAGGTAATATGACTTTATTCAAAATAGACCAAGTGATGTCAGTAGACTAACCTTTATCTTCATTTTGCCAAATGTACTTTGATAGTACTTAGTATTTTCTTTGTGATGGTGTTTGGAACAGCATTTTTGTTGCTGTTGTCTACTCTTAATCCTTTTGTTACCATATTTTTCTGTTGAGATGTTCTATGTTTCTTTCAATTAATTTTAAATATAACAAAGAATTTAGTAAAATAATATAATTATCATTAAGTTAGTGTTAAGAACATAAATTGTGATGAGGTTTGGTTGGAGATTTTAATTCAAAACTTATGAAAACAAGACATTTGTGCTACGGAGCCAGAAGCAGTTTCAGCTGGGTTGGTATTGAAAGGGTTAAATATAACAGAGGAATTTAGTAAAATAATTTTGTTATCATTAAGCTAGTGTTAGGAACATAAATTGTGACTAAGGTTTGGTGGAAGATTTTACTTAAAAACTTATGAAAGGAAGCTGTTTGTACTACAGAGCCAGAGACGGTTTCAGCCAGGTTGGTATCGAAAGGGTTAAATGAGATTTTTCTTAGTTTGATGTAAGACAAAATCTACTTTTTTATTTGTGCTGATCTTATCCTCTCCTCTCGGCATTGTTTGAATTTTTTCAAAGTGTTGATTGTCCAAGATTATGGTGAGTATTTCCCTTACTTGGGCCGAGAACTGAGTTTTGGTGAATGCCTACCTGTATGTTAAATTCATCACCATATTCATGGCCAACTCTCACCTTACTGACAGCACCTCTGTACAGGTCTAACAAGACACTCCTCTACTCCTAACTTCCTTAGAAAGGGCACCAAAACAGTCACAGAAGTCTCATGCAGGGTTTGCCTGGGCTGGCTCCTGTCAAACTGTCCTACCCATGCTAGCATGGAAGGTAGATGTTAGTAGTAGTAATAGTAGTAGTAGTGGTAGATGATGATGATGAGGAGGAGGAGGAGGAGGAGGAGGAGGAAAAATTGTCAAAAGTGAATAAATCTATTTAAAAATGGCTACACATTTTTTAGATTCAGGTGCATTTTCAAATCCCAAAACAAGTTCTATATATTTTCTGCATGGGAATACACCTCTTCTTTCCATATGTATATTTATATATGTGTGCATGCATGTGTGTATGTGTGTTTATATATGCACACCTATTTTAGCCTTCTCCTCAAACCTTTCACTGTAAAATTAAATTTCATGGTTATTCCAGTTATACTGTTAAATTGCTACTAAAAATAGAATAGTTATTTTCTCTAAGTCACATCACATAAGTAAACTTGATGTATTTCAGAAACCAGTTTCAAACACGACATTCCTCAACAGAAGACAGATTCATATACAAAACTGCTTTACACACATTCTGCAGTAAAAAGGGTTAAGAGCTGTTTCTAAGTTCGCCAAATTGCCATTACAGTTTCATCTAACAGTGGAAATTGAGCATTGATTAGAGGTCTTCTTCGTTGAGAGAAGTGAGGAAGCCATTGCATAAATAGGCAAACAGACCCGTTATGCAGTATAAGGATTGTTTATTAGTAGGCACAGATATTTCTTTAACTGGAGTTAAATGCAATGGATCAAAGTGCAATTTGTTAGGCTAATTTGATAATCCAGAATACAGATAGATTTAGCTGAAAATTTATGCTTGTTATTATTCTGTGTCATACTGGAAGTAGGAATTTATATGCATTTTTATTATGTTCATCAATGGTGTGACTACATATAGTGATATCATCTAGATAGGCGTACATGCCTTTCAACTTGTTTTTATGAATACGATGGCCTATAATTTTGTCAGAAACATGCAACCCCTTTATAAAGTGAAATCAATATGTTTAAACTGAAACAATTAACCAGTGACCTTGAATATTTTAAACACTTATACCATCAGAAAGCAGCATAATACAGTGGTGTGTGTGTGTGATGTAAATTGACGGTTGTAACCGTTTTTGTAGAAAAGACTCTTCTAGTTGACTAAATGATCTGAGTTGATCAGCAGCTAAGTACCTAATGATGTGAATTCGTTATTAGTGTCAGAGCAGCCAACTACTGACTTGTCGACATTAATGATATGAGTTAAGGTGACAAGATGGCACAGTTGTTTGCACACCAGGCAAAATGCTTAGCAGCATTTCATCTGTCCTTACGTTTTGAGTTCAAATTTTGCCGAGGTCAATTTTGCCTTTCTTCCTTTCGGGGCTGATAAATTAAGTAACAGTTGAGTGCTGGGGTCGATGTAATTGACTAGTCCTCTTCCTCCAAATTTCAAGCCTTGTACCTATAGTAGAAAGGATTATTAGTGTCAGAGTAGCCAACTGCCCACCTGCTTTTGCTGTTAACATTAACAATGGGAATGATACATCAACGTGGTAGAATCAGTAACATGTCAGCCAAAATGCTTAGAGGCATTTCGTCTGTCTTGATGTTCTGAGTTCAAATTCTGCTGAGGTTAATGTTGCCTTTCATCCTTTTGGGGTTGATAAAATATGTACACTTGAGCACTGGGGTCAATGTAATCAACTTAATCTTTCCTCTGAAATTGCTGGCTTTGTGCCAAAATTTGAAAGTAACATTAATGATGTGATTTTATCCTTGCTAGATGTGTATATGTGTGTGTATATGTGTGTGTGTAGGGTAGCGTTTCTCAATTGGGGTTCTCCGGAACCCTAGGGTTCCACAAAAGGTTCCTAGGGGTTCTGCAAGAAAGAGTGAGATAAGCTAATGCTAATTTCATGATTGTAATATTATTATACATGCACAACATATTATTGGTTATTGTAATATAGACATCATCCTATCTAACCTTTTATGTTATCAAAAAACATAACAAGCATTGGGGATATATCTTGTGATGTCTGTAATTTATGGACACCCTATATATCATCACTTTCATTGTTTAACGTCCGCTTTCCATGCTGGCATGGGCTGGACGGTTTGACTGTGGACTGGCGAGCCAGATGACTGCACCAAGCTCCAATCTGATCTGGCAGAGTTTCTACAGCTGAATGCCCTTCCTAACACCAACCACTCCGAGAGTGTAGTAGGTGTTTTTTATGTGCCACCGGCACAAGGGCCAGTCAGGCGGCACTGACAATGGCCATGCTCAAATGGTGTATTTTATGTGCCACCTGCACAAGAGCCAGTCCTGCAGCACTGGCAATGACCTCACTCGAATGTTGTTTTTCACATGCCAGTAAAGCAATTCTGGTAATGATCATGCTCAAATGGTACTTTTTATATGCCACTGGCATGGGAGCCAGTCAGCGGCCCTGGCAACGATCATGCCCGGATGGTGCTCTTAACATTCCACTAGCATGGATGCCAGTCAGGCAGTGCTGTCATCGGCCATGTCAGTGAATTGATTTCAATTTCACTTGCCTTAACAGGTCTTCGCAAGCAGAGTTTAGTATCCAATGAAAGAAAGGTACACATAAGTAGGCTTGTTACACCACTGGTATAGGCCACGAGTTATGGTCTCACTTGGCTTGCCAGGTCTTCTCAAGCACAGCATATTTCCAAAGGTCTCACTCACTAGTCATTGCCTTGGTGAGGCCTAATGTTTGAAGGTTGTGCTTCACCACCTCATCCCAGGTCTTTCCAGGCCTACCTCTTCCACAGGTTCCCTCAATTGCTAGGGTGTAACACTATATATATATATATACACACACACACATATATATATATATATATATATATATATATATATAATATATATATATATATATAATATTAATTAGAGACAAAACCACTATTTTGCAAAACAAACAAGGAAAGACTTAATCAATACATAAAATTTTAATAAAAAGTAAAAAAACCGCCACTACAATTGTTTCATGTCCTGATCGACAATCTTCAGGTGGATTTCCAATCTAAAATATCAATATTTTAAAATATAAGTATAAAAAATAATAATTTTAAAATAATTAAAGTATCAATGAAAAATATAAATATATAATCTATATATAACCTATATATAATCCATATATAATCAATATATAAACTAAAGTAAACCTATCAAAAATTAAATATAAAACAAAATAAAAATAAACTATATATACACCTATACACATATAACTAATTATATATAACCATATCTAAATACATACACTAAATCACACACCTATATATATATCCCTATACATACACATAAAAACGTCTAGGCAACGATAAATAAATAAAATAGCCAAATACTTCAACACAATACTTATTCATACTCCCTCACACACACATACAACCCACATTCATAAACAATATACGTATACCCGCTCACACATACATATACAAACATACAGAACTCGATATATACACCAATATATTCACACCCACAACTATACAGATAAATAAATTACGCAAATAATCCCACACACACACACCCATTCACACATACATAAACACTCAGAATAAATAATTCTTTGAGGCAACCTGTTTAGGATCACCTCTTTTGTGCTTAAATGTACACTAATTTACATACATACATACATACATACATACATACATACATACATACATATATATATATATGTATATATATATATGCTATTTACCATGTGAACTATGATGAAAAAATATGAGAAAGATATGGCATATTATTTTTTGTGTGCAGGGGTTACCAGGGCTTAAATTCTTTCCTAATTACCAACGTTTTTGTCTTTGCTAGTTTTATTCTATGACCTCTCAATTCCTGGTTTAACTTCCATGGCTGGAATTTCTCTTCTAATTTTCATAGAGCGATTCAGCTATGAGAACTAGATCATCAACATACAAGAGTTCCTATTGATCGCCAGTCTTAAACTCCTTGGTGATGGCTTGGAGGACTATGACAAATAAGAAAGGACCGAAGGCTGATTCCTGAATTAGTTCTACTTTCTCACTAAATGTGTCACTGAAGTCACTTTACTTCCAGTACAGAGTTTGAACCACCTACACAAGTCATTCATCTACATCTAGTTTCTTCAGAGTCCACCCAATTACTGAACATGGTACCCTGTTGAATGCTTTCTCCAAACCAATGAAAGCTAGCAAAAGTGGTTTATTCATAGCCAGGTATTTCTCCTGCAGTTGCCTCATGAGGAAGACTGCATCTGTGGTACCTCAACTGGAAACAAAGCTAAACTGTATCTCATCCAGATCTACTCCATCACAGATCAACTGGACTATGACTGTCTCTGTGAATTTTATATGTGTGTGTGTGTATCATCATTGTCATGATCATGATCATTAACATCTGTTGCCCATGCTGGCATGGGTTGGACAGTTTGACCAGGGTTGGTACGCTGAGGAGCTGCACCAGACTCTCGTCTGATTTGGCATGGTTTCTATGACTGGGTGA
>NC_043013.1:28527118-28531643 GCF_006345805.1 Octopus sinensis
ATATGCAGTGAATGCATATTGGATAAAATTTCTATGTTGTGATGCAAGTATGTCTCAACATAACTGCTTTATATTGTAAGACATATATTTATATCATATGTGGGTGGAATGCATGTTATATTGACTATTGATATTATATATTACTTTCGATAAAGGAACTGTGATCAGAGTGTAGCTGGACAATAGATATGTCATAACAATTGCATATCAGACATAGGGAATGCATGTTTTACCAGTGTATTTATTAAATACTGGTTTCAGCTCATTTATTTTACAATGCTGTTATTTATGATGTCATGGGTATAGAAGTACATATATATATTCAAAATGTGACCGCGTGTGTACCATTGACGATTTTTTTTCCTCTGTCTTCCCTTCTCTGGATCTTTCCTTCTCCTATGTTTCCAATGAAGAGCTCTGCTCAAAATGTTAAACCCTCCTTCCCTTCCTTCCTGAGCATCCAATAATACTATATTTGTTCCACGTCCTCGCGTTGTTGTGTTTTCTCTTTGTGTTTTCATGTTTGGATTAACTATATATATATATATATATATATATATATATATATATATATATATATAATATATATATATATATATATATATATATATTATATATATATATATACATGTGCCTGGACATTTTTTAAGTGAGGAAAAGCCTTGTACATAGCCAATACTACTCTTTAAACAAGATTCACCTTCAGCTTGCTAAAGGTTAAAGTAGAAGGCTAAATGTGACAAGTAGTTAGTAGAGGGAGGTAAAGAAGCAGTAGGTTTAGATAATGATATTTACATTATTTACATTATTTACATTGGACGGATATGTGTCCTCATCTTGTTTATCATTACTGGTGGAATTTTGAACCCAACCCTGGGTTCTCATTCCTAAGGTATTTTTTACTGCTGCTGCTGCTGCTGCTGTTGTTGTTGTTGTTGTTGTTATTATTATCAACATCATCGTCATCATCATCATTATCATTATTATTATTATTATTATTATTATTATTTTATTATTATTATTATTATTATTATTATTATTATTATTATTATTATTATTCAGTACTTTTATTTTTATAACGTGCTTTCACTTCACTACTGAGCACAGCTCTGTGTGCCTTGGGTATGTGCTGTGGTTTGGTTTGATGCTCTTACGGTTACTGTATTGAGAGTGTTTTGCGTAGGATGTGTGCAGTGCCAAGTAGTGCAATTTTCTGTATGTTATATATATTTGCACTACTTGGCACTGCACACATCCTACGCAAAACACATTATTATTATTATTATTATTATTATTATTATTATTTATTCGCATTGAAGTCTAATGCTGGCTCCATACCGATTAGATAATACTGTTCTATATTTTAGAGATGAGAAATTCTGTATATTATTTACATTTTTTCGGATATGTGTCCTCATCTTGTTTGTCATTAACAACATTTCAGCTGATTTACTTGCCAGCCTTCATCACCTGTCCAGGTGGAATTTTGTAGAATAATGTAAATAATGGATGGAATTCCTCATCTCTAAGCTATAGAACAGCATAATATATACTGTATATTCCAGCATATAAGACACTTTTTAAATTTTAATGTCTGCATTTACCTCAAAAGAAGAATTAGTTTTCATTGGATGCAGAGGAAATTATAGGTGTTACATCAGCATTTCCCTTCTCCTTGGGAGAAATCTAAACAAAGCCCAGGAATCTCTCACTCCCATCATTTGAATGGCTGTTGATCCCACTAAGTTCTTCTGGTTTTTGACAGGTCTTGTTTTTCATCCTGCAGAGCTTCCAATGAAAATCACCCTCCTTGTGAAAGGCTTGGTATGATTCTTGATTTAGTTGCTAGTGGCCTGACCATGTGACATACATGCATACATGGGTGGGGTCAGGGTAAAAAAAAAGAATGTTTTTTTCTGGCGCTACACATGTATGTGCCTGTGAGGATGGTGAGGTGGCAGAATCATTAGCATGCAGACAAAATGCTTAGTGACATTTCATATATCTTTATGTTGTGAGTTCAAATTCTGCTTTACATTTGGGGGGGGGGGGGGTTCAGTGAAATAAGTTGAGCTCTGGGGGGCTATGTAATTCACTAGACTCTTCCTCAAAATTTCAGGTATTGTACTGAAAAGCTTACAATACCTAAAAATAGGAAATTAATTGAAGAAGCAATGTTCATTTAAAATAGGGATATTTTCTTTCAATTTATAATAAATTATTTTGAACAATTAAATGGAATTAATTTTTAATTCTTTCTCAAATTTCATTTAAAAGAAATCTCAGAGGAGAACTATTTTGTTTCTATTATTTTCAAGTTAAGGTTGAAAAAAAAAGACATTTTGAATTATTCTCTATATACATGTACTTGTAGATGGGTTAAGGACCTAAGGAAAAAATCCTCAAAAGCAAAGGAAATATAAGAAAGCAAGAAGCAGTTGAATGCTTTCAATTGACAATAAATTATTTTGAACAATTTCTAGAATTAATTTTAAATTATTTCTTAAAATTAACAAAAAGGAAAAAGAGAAAAAAATGACAAATCTCTAGTTAGAAATACTGTAATTATTTTCTTTTTTTTTTCTCATTAATATCTTAAATTTCATATTCTTTTTGAGCATGTTTTTTTTAAAATTTTATTTATTTTTTTTGCGTCAGATATATCAATTAATATGAAAATTCATTTTTTTCTCCTAAATATGAATTTCTTATTTATTTCCTCACTTTCTTTTTTTTGTTTTAATTTTGCAGCCTGATGATAGAGGAACGGTAAGTACATTTTTAATTTGATACTGTCATGCATGTATACATTATTAACACAAGATAAAATTTTATTTTTAAAAGTAAATTTTTTTAATAAACAATCAATATAAACTTGCATGTGTGTTTGTGTGTGTGTGTGTGTGTGTGTGTGTGTGTTCTCCTGAAGGACCGCTGTAGATCTGCATTCTAATGTGCCATGAACACCCACTGCAGAGGATGCAAATTATCTCAATAGTGAAACGTGCATAGGGTACACATAGCATAAACTGCATCCTGTATTTATCATAATTTTTTGGGGATGGTCATCTTTTACCTATTAAACACACACCACTATCTTTTTGGTCTATTATTTTTGGGTTAAGGTTGAATAAAAAAGAACATTTTGAATTATTTTCTATGTTCATGTCCTTCTAGATGGGTTAAGGACTTAATGAAAAAAATAACCTAAAAGCAAAGAAAATATAAAACAAAACAAGCAATTGAATGCCTTCAATTGATAAGAAATTATTTTTAACACTTTAGTTTTCTTCATATTATTTTTAGTTTGTACATCTGCCAAAGTTATTTCATCACACATCTGTGACCTCTTCAGTGACTCTCTGTCACATGATCTCTTCTTGTCCTGCTTATCAAAGAAATAATATTTGTTCAATGACTGACTCTGTTGCTACTCTGAGTTGCTTGTGTGTATATGTCCATTCTGGCAGTCAATAAAACATGCTGCTCTATACAGTAATATCCAAATGTATAAATGCTTACTTGTGCATGCACATTTATACATACACACACACACACACACCACACACACACACATACACACACACGCGCGCACACACACGCACACACACACACACACACACACCACACACACACACACACAGAAGCAGTTACTCATAAATGAGTATGACATGGTAACAGAAAAAAATTTTTATTTTCAAATTTAATGAAGAAACTTCATTCAAATGTTTCATGCTTTTATGAGACAACAGCTACCACTGGCTATCATTGGTAATTTTGGCGTCGAGGATATTACTCAAGTGTTCTGCAATTTCTACTTCCTTTCTCATCATTTAGAGTCAGTTGCTATCTTCTTCCATTCAATTACAATCAGAACCCTTGCTTCACTGAGATGTTGTTTGATGACATCTTTATAACATCCATGACTCACAAGTGCACATACTACAGTTAACCTTTAGCATGCTGAAGACAAATCATATTGCTGTATGAGTTTTCTCCCCTCTCAATGAAACACAATGTACTTGAAGTTACAAGGGAGAAAACTTGTACAACAACATGATTCACCTTCAGCATGCTAAAGGTTAAAGTAGAAAGCTAAATGTGACAAATAGTTAGTAGGAGGTAAAGAAGCAGTATGTTAACATAGTAATATATACTGCATATTCTAGCATATAAGACAGACTTTTTAAATCTTAAATGTAACAAAAAAATTTGCATCTGTTTAATGTGGTACTGAGTGGACACTGAGTGTCTGGTTGTATGGTGAGACATTAAATTTGTTTTTTCCTTAAAATATACTTTTTTGTCTCATAAAATAGGTGCAGCTTATGCATGAATTTGTCTTATATGCCACAAATACTATATATATATATATATATATATATATACATACATACATGTACATATTTACATATATATACAACATATATATGTATATATATATATAATTATATATATATATATGTTTGTCTTTCGTCTCCATACAGCTGAAGCTAAAAACTTTCACTCACAAAAACTTATTCAC
>NC_043013.1:28531743-28561743 GCF_006345805.1 Octopus sinensis
TGTGTCCATCCATCCATTTATACCTGCTCATCCTTCTATCTATCACAACCATCCATTCATCTCTCACTTCATCCATAATTCCATCCATCTATTCATCCTGTCATTCTTCAATCTATCCACAATCCCCATCTGCTCATCTCTCTGTCAGTGTTCTATCAGGGCTGTGTTTGTGTGTGTGTGTGTGTGTGTGTGTGTGTGTGTGTGTGTGTGTGTGTGTGTGTGTGTGTGTGCGTGTGTGTGTGTGCTGTGTGTGTGTTTGTGTGTGTGTGTGTTTGTGTGTGTGTGTGCATGCGTACACATGTTTATTTTTAGGAAAGGAAAAGGAGGAAAAAAAGATGTGTGCACACGAGGATCTCAAGATCAAATTGGATTTTTTTTAATTGAAAGAAATTTGAGTAATGGTTACTTGCATAGATGCGCACATACTTTGCAAAGAAAGATAAAATTTGCGCACAAGGCAAATATCTCTCCACATGCACAGCAAAAACTTAGAGGGAACATTGCTCTCCATCCATTCACCTCTTCACCCTTTCTATGCAGTGATCCAACCAAACACTCCTTCATCTTGTCACCCCCCTACACATCCACACACTCTTCCATCTACCTATCCCTCTGAACAGCAATCATGCCATCTATCCCTCTATCCATCTTTCCACCCCCTCCCCTTTCTCCCTCTGCACATCCCCCCAGTCCTTCATCTTTCCATACATTCATCTATCCCTTCATCTCTATACATCCCTCAATGCCTTTATTCCTCTTTGCATCCATCCATCCATCCATCCCTTCTGAAAACTTTTCTCCTTTCTTACATTCCTCTATACGTCCAACCTTCTACACACCCCTTCATTTACTCCTCTGTACATTCCTCCCTCCCTCCCTCCATCTATCCTGTTCATCCACCCTTGTTCATCCATTCAAACATTCTTTTATCCTTTTAAACATACCTTCATCTCTCTATTTTTCTGGATTCCATCCCTCAATACATCCATCTATATATCTGTTCAGCCAAGTGCCCATCTCTCAATACATCCCTCTAACCAACCCTATGTATTTCTTTGGCATAAACATAGATGTAAGTTGTCTTCCCACACTTGCCTCAGTTCTAAATATCTTACTGACAGTCCCATAAGCTTTATTTCTTTGGATGGTGAGTATTTCTCTCCACATGTCAGATAAGGCCTCTTCCAGTTGCTGCTTTAAGGGAAACTGAGAGTACCTCAGATATCTTTTTTTTTTCCCACATAAACACACAATCTCCCACTTCGTTAATTCTTAGCTGTATTCATTAGACAATTCTACCTGACGGCTTGTTTTTGCATCAATTTGGTCATGTCTAGTTTCTCCATTGGACTAGCGATGCCAACAAAACAGAAATATTTCTGTTCACATATTTATCTCGTGTGTGCATGCATGCAAATGTTCTTGTTAAAATTAATGATATGGTTTATATGCTGTATTTCAGTTTTAGTAATGTCTAGAGAATAATAATGTTTTTCTTGTTATTTACTGTGTAGTTTTGTAAATTCTAATTTGTTCACTATTATTTTGTGGGGTGTTTTGTTTTAATGAGTTGACATGCAAAGTCTGCATAAATTAAATTTAGAAATAGGTGACATAGTTAAGTGGAGGTGGGATGTGGGAAAGGATAGGCTGATCTTATAACAGGTGTAGTGTCAAATCAGGAAGAGTCATAGAAAGTATGTGTAGGTAATTTAAGAGATGTCTTACAGGATCTAATTTTGGACATCCAGTCTCTGGGTTGTAGGCATAAAGTAGTCAAAGTTAGTTGTTTGATCTGCTAGAAATAGCGACCAAATTTTTGTTAAATCACATTGTATGGTCTTAAAAATATGACTGGACATAATATGATCCTAGGTGCACTATATTTCGGGGGGAAAAATAAATGTAAACGTGATGCTTATGACTGGAATACTTCTGATTATAGGACACCCTGATTGTGACTGACCTGGGATAAAACAACAACTACAACAACAGCAAAAAGTGGCTTTGTGACCTGTGAATAGAAATCAATATTCTGTCATAATAATGTGACAATCGGTAAAGTGGTTGGCTTCAGTCCAAGACAATCCAAGAGATTGTATTTTCCATTGACTTCTCGTGATAGCTATAAATCAATCAATCTCTCTCTCTCTCTTTCTTACTCTCTTCACCTTCTCCCCCTTCTCTCTCACTGTCTCATCTGTAATCAATATGTCATTCTTATCCATTATCAATCACAATATCTGAAATTATTTAATTTATTTTTTTACTTCTTATATCTGAGCCATCAATTTAGACCATTGATGCAACTCTCTGGTGAGACATTTTATAAACTGATAGAGCACGTCTCCCTCATTCCATGTGTTTTTCTCTCTTTCACTCTCGCACTCTCATCCTCTCCATCTTTCTCTCTTTGACTACTTTGTATAATTCTTTGCTAAGTACATTACATTGTCTATAATAGGATACAAACTCACTACATACTATTGTTGTTGCTTAATTTTCTAAACTAATTGAGACGAAAACTCAACAAAAAGCAAACATGCCCATGTGGTGATGAAATGGCCAAGTTGATAAAGCATTGTGTTATCTGTTCATAGGTTCTGAGTTCAAACCGGCTGGAATAATTTTATTGTGTTTCTGGGTAGAACATCTCATCTTTCATTGCTATAGTCCACCTAAATAGGAAATCATCTGTGTAAATAAATATCCGATCATTCATGGGAATAGGTATCAGATCATCTGTTGTCTGTGGTTCTCTGGCATGCTATCCAGAGGCAGATTTCGCTTTCACTGTTTTAATACAATGAAACCAGAGCTGAGCACTGATCCTTGTAAACTCATTTGTGGTTTATTATGTGTTTGCACGATATTTCACAAACATAATTTTCAAAAGTTTAGAGCACTATAATTAAGTTACTGTTTTCTGGATCGTCTGAATCACCAATCAATCATGCTACAGTTATGTTGTTTGTGAGAATCTATATACGATCTGCTATAGTATTGTTTGTTAACTCATTCAAACTAATCCACTTTTCTTTGGTTATTCAGAACCATTTTAGTATTCAAATTGAGCTATTGCTGTGTGACTAGTTCAAATCTTCACAATGCTCCAATTGAGCCACTGCTGTGTGGCTAGACAGGATGTCCAGAATGTTCTAATTGAGCCACTGCTATGGGGCTATACAGACTCTAGAATGTCTTAAGTTGAGCCAGTGTTGAGTGACAAATGTTCAAATTGAGCCATTCTGCTGTGGATGCACAGAATCTCTAACTGGTCTACTTTTCTATGTTTAGTCAGAATTAGCAAATAGAACCATTGCTGTGTGATAATCAGAACTTCTAATTGATCCATTATTCAGTATTAACCAGAAACTTTGAGCCTTTGTTTTGTGTTTGTCAAGATCTTTAACTGATCAATTATTTGCTGTTAATGTGCATCTGTAATTGTTTCACAATTCCCCGACTGTAGTTAAAGCTCTGTTCTGTTAATAGCTGGAAGGTTCAATTGAACAATTGTTATACGGTCAATCCAGTTTTTCAATGGAGTCATTGTAGTGTGGTTAGTAAGAAAGTCCTGTTGTTCATTGGTTTGTCAGAATCTTTAAACTGAACTTATGCTCTCTATTCTTATTCACAGTAACTGTTGGGTGATTACATCTTACTAAGGTTTGATCAAATAAGAACCAGTCAAGACTGGAGTAGATTTAGTTGATTGTTCTCTCCTCTGGAGACCTTTTTGATACAAGACATCAAAGTCTTTGGCATCCACTTTGAAAAAAATAAAAAATAAAAACAACAAACTCTTTACATTCTAAGCTTAACTTCTGTCAAGGCCAGCTTTGCCATTCATCCTTCCAGAGTCGATAGCATAAAGTAACAATGATATACTAGAATCGGTGGAATCAATGAATGCCTCCCCACCTCAAAATTGCCTTGGGCCTAAAAAATTCTTCATTATAGTCGTTGTCATCATCATCATCGTTGCTGCCACTGCTATTATCATCATCATCATCATTTAACATCTGTATTCCATGCTTGCATGGGTTGAACAGCTTGACAGAATCTGACAAGCCAGAGGACTGTTTTGGCATGGTTTCTAACACCAACCATTTTCACGGCACAGACATTAGTTGAGCTCACCAAGTGACTTCAACTATGAGAACCCATTGACAGAGTGTGGGCGCAATGCTAAGAGAGGTGGCCCTGTGCCTGGTGTTGAGAAGCTAAAGTATGACAGAGGGGCATGAAGAGGAGTCTTGTTGTAGAGGAGTTGCCCAAGCAGGAAAGGAAGAAAGGATGGTGAAGAAGGAGTGTCAGGCAAGACTCTTAAAGTACAAGAAGGCAGACGAAAGGAGAATGGAGACAGAGAATCAAAGATGATTGCATAGGTAGGTTTATGAGAATGTGAAAGGAGAGTAACGGGCAGTTAGAGATGGGGATTGAGGTGAATGCAGTGAATAGTGTATCTCAGGTGAAGTGAAGGTAAAGGAAAAGTTAAACGAGTCAGGGAGGAGATGATAGGTGGCTGGACATAAATTATTATTATTACTTCTGCCTTAGTGAAGGTGGAGGTATTGTTTTCAATCATGTTTGTTAGTCCTTGCACAAAATACCTCAAGAACTGCTGGATGGATTTGGATGAAACTTTCAGGGATGTTTTGCCTCATGGCTGGCACAACTGATTAGACTTTGGGATTGGTTCAGTACTGGACAAGAATTCTGGATTATTTTCCCGTTTCTTTTTTTTTACTTAATTTTTGAGAGCAGTTGGATTCATTTTTGGTATTCTCATTTGTGAGAGCAGTTGAGTTTATTTCAGACATTCTCATTTTAAAAATCATCTCCAGCTAATCATTAAGAGGACATTGGTGTTGCCTTGGCGGAGGTTTGTGCTCTCTGAGTGCTCTTGTTATTATTGTTATTTGATGAAAATTCTCAGCTTATTTGCTGGGTATGATGGAGTGTCAACTGTCGACAGCTAGCAGACTAACGTAACACTTTACTGGTCATTGCTTCAAGAATCATGTGAAGAGTTCTTGCAGTTCCAAGCAATGCTGATTTTTGTAGGTGTTTACATTTGTAGGTCTTTACATTTGTATCAATCTTTCTAAGCCATGTTACTTCCAAGTGCACCAATTACTATTGGTATCATGTCTACTCCCCTCATTGACCACAGCCTTCATATTACCCACTTCAAATCGTTGTAGTCCTCCTCCTCCTCCTTCTTGTTGGAACTCCTGGAGTATTGCATGCATAGGTGGTTTGCTGCCTGCAGCCTATGGTACCATGCTATCTGTTCTTTTCAGCTCTCAAATACTTTCCTGATTATTCTGGCCATGCCAAGGCGGCAAACCTTATGTAACAGTTCTACTGGGCACTCTACTCCAATATCCTTAATATTCCACTTGATGCCTTCTGATATTCTCCCCAAAGACCCAACAACAATTGGCACTGTCTTCACCTCCTTCATTTTCCATAGTTGGGAAATTTCATACTTCACAGGATTGTGTATATATATATATACACACACATATATATATATATCTATTTTTTTTGCTTTCATTCTTGACTGTTTGTGTTCACACACACACACACACACACACACACACACACACACACACACACAAGGAATTGATAAGAATATATCTCAGAGAAAGAAATTTCAGCTTTATATTTTTGGTTTTGTTTCGTGTGGTGGTGGTGGCAGTAGCAGTTGTGGTCATCACAGTAAGGTCAGTTGTAATGGTAGTGAGCAGTGTGATGGACAGTAGTTGTAACAGCAATAACAGTAGCCACTGCAGCAGCAGCAGCAGTAGTAGTAGTAGTAGTAGCAGCAGCAGCGGCAGCAGCAGGAGTGATGGTGGCGGAAATTGGTGGGAGAAATAATTTACCATTTTAAAACTTCAAAATCTGATATCTTTATTGTGTTGCAGCTACTACTACTACTACTACTACTACTACTACCACTACCACTACTACCACTACCACTACTACTACCACTATACTACTACTACTACTACTACAACTACTACTACTACTACTGCCACCACCACCACCATCACCACCACCACTACTACTGCCACCCTCATCACACCACTACTACTATTACTACAACTGCTATCACCACCACTACTATTACTACCACCACTAACTACTACTGCTGCTGCTGCTGCCACCACTACCACCACCACCACCACTACTACTGCTCTGGTGGAATTAGTCATTGTTATGCAATGACAGAAATACGTTACAGGTAGAGTTAAACAATTTTCTTTATTGTTTTTTAACTCAGTATCGATTAATTGATTGTGTGTCCTGCCTGTCAGCAGTGATGAAAGGTGGTGGTGGTTGTGATACCATTTGCAGCGGTGGTATTGAGAACCATGATGGTGGTGGTGGTCAAGCTAGCATTGTGATGTACAATGTTGTGAAATGTAGTTTTGGTGGTAGGGTTGGTGTTGAGATAATGTTGGTGATGATACTGACAGTAGCAGTATGGTTGTTGTTGGTGGTGGTGGTGTAGTATTGAAAAAAGTGAAAAATTAGTATTGTTGCTGGCCAGAGTGGTAGTGGTGTAGAGTCAATCATTTACTCGAGACTGTCGTATGGCCATGATGTTCTTGAGAATATGTCTTGTTGAGACTTAAAAAATTTTGTTGGTCTTTCAGAGCTCATGTTTCAGTTTTAAATATTCATATGCATATTATATGGGTGTGTGTGTGTGTGTGTTTGTGTGTGTGTGTGTGTGTGGGTGTGTGTGTGTGTGTGTGTGATGTGAACTTTTTGAGGCTTGATAAGAGGGAGAAAAAACAAGAAAGAATTCTTTCTTCTTTTCTCTTTTTTTTCTCCTAACCAAGCCTCCAAAAATTCACCACACAGTCCATGTTGTGATGTGGTTGGCATCCAGCTGCAAAAAAGCATGCTAATGCAAACACTAAGCTCAATGCAGTTCTTGGATACATCAGATCTTGCCAAACCATCCAACCCAAGCCAGCATGGAACAAGGCAATTACATGATATTATATATATGTTAGTAAAATTAATGAATAATGAAGCCAGTGAGCTCCTTACATTGTGAGAGCAAAAGCTTAGTAACCTTTATATATTTCAGGCACAAAGGCCCATTATCAGAAGTGAATGACTTGAAGAAATGCAAGTTTATGTAGATTTTGCCATGTTGATTGATATATGGGATGGTCTGAGTGGTTAAGTTGTTCACTTGCAATTATGTTCAATCCCACTGTAGGGTGCTTTGTTTAAGTACCCTTTATGATAGCCTCAGATTGATGTAAGTCTTGTGAGTGAAAGTGAGTACACAGACACCCAAGAAGCCCAATTAGATTACCTGCATTTGAAATTTAAAATACTAACCTGGTCTCACACTTTGTGTGTGTACATGTGTGTGACTTGACAAGAAGTGCCATGATCATACAGGTGTTGTCTCTTGGTTTCAATCTTTAGAGTAAAAGTGTTTGGCCATGGAGAAATATTTCCTTCCTTGGAAACAAGGAGATTGGTGACAGGAAAGGGATCCTGCTATAGAAAAATCTGTCTCAACCAATCCTATCTCATCCATCTGAGCATGGACATTAAAAGGAGGATTCTAATGGTAATGCTTTTTTCTTTTTTATCATCTCAGAAGCTATTGTAACCCAGGTGCCTAGATTTTTGTGCTGATGCATTTTGTTTGATAAATGTGTTGGTGTGGAACTCTGTGTTTTCCAAATCATTGTAGCTCTTCAATTCATAAAAAAGAATGTGTGTTTCTTCCTCCTCCTCCTTGTCATTCTCCTCCTCCTCCTCCTCCTCATCATCATCATCATCTTTTTATGCCTGTTTTCTCTGCTGTGAATGTGTGTGTGTGCATGTGTGGGGAGGGAGGAAGAGTATGTATGTGTATCTGTGTATCACACACGCACGTATATATGCAAATATTTATATATATATACATATATGTATGTATGTATGTATATATGTATATATATATACATATATATGTATGTATGTATGTATGTATGTATGTATATATATATTATATATATATATATATATATATATATATATATATATATATATATATATATGCAGAAATATTTTTGTTTAAAATCATATCTAATTATGTAATACATATATATATATATATATATATATATATATATGTTCACACATATATTTGTCTAAAATTATATCTAATTATATATATATATGTGTGTGTGTGTGTGTGTGTGTGTGTGTGTGTATGTATCTAATTATACATATCTAATTATATATATATATATATACACACACACACATGATCTAATACATACACACACACATGCATGCACACACAGAGTTCAGCCTTAAATCAATTTTCTTAGCTAAGTCCAGAATCACTGAGATTTCATTGGTCACAGCTGTTACTATGTACATTTCTCTTCTACACACACAACCACTTTATTTGCCAATGTCAATTAGATTTAATATTGTGTGTGTGTGTGTGTGTGTGTGATAGGATGTTTAATTTAATTTTTTTTATGTGTGATGGGCGGTGGATTGTCGGATCAGAACAGCAGCAAACAAAAATACCTTTTGATATTTTATTGCAACACTTTATGGTTTTGTTCTGAGTTCAAATCCCGCCCAGGTCGACTTTACTCTTCATCCCTCAGCTGTTGATAGTGTTAGTAGTGATTAAAATACTGGAGGAGTTTACATAATCAAACTATACTCTTAAAAGTGTTGCTCCAGCTAGGCCATGTTTTAATTACTGAAAAGAATAGAAGAATAAGAGAATGGTATTTCTGTTCATTCTGATGGAGTAATTTCATTGTATTTCTCTTTCTTTCTTTTATTTTTTTTGTGTGATTTTTATTCTTGTGTCTTATTTTATAACATTTTCAATCTTAAGTTTTGAATGAGAGAGAAAGAGAGAGAAGAGAGAAAAGGGGAGAGAGAGATAAGGAGAATAAGAGGAGAGAGTGAGAGAGAGACAAGGATAATAAGAGGAGAGAGGGAGATAGAGACAAGGAGAACAAGAGGAGTGAGAGAGACAAAGAGAATAAGAGGAAAGAGAGAGAGAGCAAGACAAAGAGAATAAGAGGAGAGAGTAAGAAAGAAGAGAATGGGGAAGAGGAGAGAGGAAGAAGAGAGAGAGGGTGAAATATAGAATGAAGGGCAGAGAGAGAAAGGAAAATATAGAATGAGAAAGAAAGAGAGAGAGACAGAGAGTAAGGAGAGACAGTAGTGTGGCCAGAAGGGGGGAGGGTCCCTTCCCCATCGGCGACACATTTATGGAGATGGCATTTTGGGTCTGTTGCATATGCCTGTATAGTTTTAGAAGCAGGTGTTGGTGGGTTGGATAGCAAAGGCTACCTGAGCCCCCACCCCAGCTAGCTGACACTCTTGTTGCATGACTAAGGAGAGAGAGAGAGAGAGAGAGAGAGAGAGAGAGAGAGAGAGAGAGAGAGAGAGAGAAAAATTGATAGAGGAACAGAGAGAGAGGGAGAGATGTGAGAAACAGAAAGTGACAGGGAAAGAGCTAGAGAGAGAGAGAGAGAGTCTGTGCTATCAGATTAAAGGTCTTGCATTATTTTGTTCCAGCCATTTTGTGGAAACAGGAATAACGTTGTCAGTTCCAAATGCTTACAGCACAATGATTTTTGCTAAAGGCATCTAAGAATCAGGTGGTGTTTTTAAGCTGGATGACATGTTAGAAATTTGTTACTTGCTCCTTCCAGAAATACATTGTGGTGGTCATATCATCATATGAAATCATTGTTTTAATCATTTATATTGCAATAGAATCAGCATTAAATCAAAAATAGCCTTTTATGCTCAATGTATATACGTAATTGAAAGGCAAATATACTGTTGTATTTGTCCAGAAATAACATCTCTTATGCATGTGCTGTGTTTAAAGACACAATGTATATCATAGACAGACAGAAATTGTTCCAGCAGTGGCTAGTGTGAACACCAGATGCATATCAGCTTTCTAGGGCCTTGTCAAAAGCATCTTTCATCTCCCCCTGATATTCTTTTAGTCTTTCACTTACTTCAATTATTTGATTATGGCCATGTTAGAGCACTGCCTTAAAGGATTTTAGTTGCAGAAATCAACCCCAGGACTTATTCTTTGTAGGCCTAGTACTTATTCTATCGGCCTCTTTTGTTGAACTGCTAATTCACAGGGACATAAACACACCAACATTGGTTGTCAAGTGATTGTGGGGGAACAAACACAGACACAAAGACACACACACATTTATATATATGATGGGCTTCTTTTCAGTTTCCATCTACCAGATCCACTCACAAAGCTTTGTTTGGCCTGAGGCTATAGTAGAAGACACTTGCCGTAGGTGCCATGCAGTGGGATTGAACCTGGAACTGTGTTGTTGAGAAAGAAGCTGCTTACCATACAGCCACGACTGCACCATATTCAAGAGTACTACGACAATGAACCTGGAGCCTTTCACAGAAGCTTTTGGCCGCATCTTACGACCATATACATATATATTTGATTCGACATTCATTTACACACTGAAATAAATGAGCCAAGAAGTGAACCTCTACATGGTCACTCGACCAGCTAGAAATAGCAGCCAAGTCACCCTGAAATCACATTCTACTAAATTAAAAACTGGACATGAGTTATTAGGTAGTCTTATACAGGACGGTTATGGCAGGAATATGCTTGAACTTAGATCTACTAAATTGGGATTAGCATGTTGTTGAATGATAACAATCGGTTAAACATTAAGCACTGGCCATCAGTGTGTCAGATTTGTGGTAAATAAATCACTGAAAGGCAGATTTATTGTAGTATTTGTCCAGAGATAACATCTCTTATGGTCACACTATGTTTAAAAAGACAATATATATATATATTCTTTTCTCCTCTAGGCACAAGGCCTGAAATTTATGGGTAGGAGGCCAGTCGATTAGATCAACCTCAGTATATGACTGGTACTTAATTTATCGACCCTGAAAGGAGGAAAGGCAAAGTCAACCTCGGCAGAATTTAAACTCAGAATGTAAAGACAGACAAAATACTGCTAAGCCTTTTGCCTGGCGTGCTAAATTTCTGCCAACATGCTAATCCCGATTGAGTAGATCTAAGTTCAAGTGTATTCCTGCCATGACCATCCTGTATAAGACTACCTAATATCTCATGTCCAGTTTTTAATTTAGTAGAATGTGATTTCAGGGTGACTTGGCTGCTATTTCTAGCTGGTCAAGTGACCATGTAGAGGTTCACTTCTTGGCTCATTTATTTTAGTGTGTAAATGAATGTCGAATCAAATATTTTTGTTCCTTTTTTGCTTTTTTTTTATCACCTTTACTTTTTCCTTTCCATTAAAAACAAACATCATGTTTAATTTTTTGTGCTTGATTGACTTTTATTTTTATATATTTTTGTATCTTTGAAAGTTAGACTATTGACGGGCCATTAATTTCTATATCTCTGTTGCTTTCTGCATATATCTGCTTATCTATCTTTAGACACACACACACACATACACACACACTCACACACACACTCACACACCTTTATGAATTTGTGTGTGAAGAGATGTGGCTTAGTGGTTAAAGTGTTGCACTCATGATTGTAAGATTGTGGTTTCAATTCCTGGAAGCAGGCAATATATTGTGTTCTTGATGCTCCAGTACATCCAGCTGGTAAAATTGAATAATCCTTGATGGATTAGCATCCTGTCCAGTGAGGAATATATATGCCACATAATCCAGGGAACTAGACTTATGAGCCTACATCTTGGGAAGGACCTTTGAGCCTTCTGCTTTAAAAAATATATATAACTATCATAGGTACAGGCATGGCTGTGTGGTAAGAAGCTTGCTTCCTAATCACACGATTCCAGGTTCAGTTCTACTGCATAGCACCTTGGGCAAATGTTTTCTACTATAGCCTCAGACCAACCGAGGCCTTGTGAGTGATTTTGGTAAATGGAAACTGAAAGAAGCCTGTCGTGTATGTGTGTGTGTATGTTTATATCTGTGTTTGTCCTCCATCACAGTCTGACAGTGTCAGTGTGTTTATGTCCCCATAACTTAGCAGTTCAGTAAGAGAGACTAATAGAATAAGAACCAGGCTCAAAAAGAAAGTACTGGGGTTGATTCATTCAACTAAAAATTCTTCAAGTGTTACCCCAGCATGGCCACAATCAAATGCCTGTACTAAAGATACTTATGGTATCAGGTTGTAAATTAAGTCTACCACTCAAAATTTGATTTTGTAAACAGATAGTGAAAGAAGTCCATCATATAGTTATATATGTGTATGCATCTGTATGCATGTGTGTGTGTATCTATATACCTGGTGCCTATTGTACCAGGTTGTGAATTAAGTCTATCACTCAAACTTTGATTCCTATTCTGACAAGTCTTATGAGAAATTTAGTGTAGCTGAGTATGGAACTTTTATAGTTTCCTTGTTTAAAATTTTGTCATATTTATGGCTAGAGGGAAGTATCTTTAGGCAGTTTAAAGAATATTTTGGCTATAGGTGCAGGAACCTTTTTTTAAGTTGAAAGGTGGATTAAACCAAATGATATATCTTCTTTTATTTTTGGTTTTCATGTGAATTTGTAGTTGTCAGTATTGTTTTTGTTTATCTAGTTACTTCAGAATATTTTTGTGAAATTCCACTGCTTGGTATTAATTTGATTTATAACAGTTAAAATAATTTCTCTGTGATATGTGAAGCCAAAGAATTATAGGTAGATTGTGTAATGAAAACAAAATCATTTTATGTTAGGTAAAGCACATCTACATAATAAATGAGAAAACACTTCATAATCAATTTTAGTGTGTAAAAATATATACACAATTAGTGTTTAATAAAATGTAAATATTTAGATAAATGAATTGATTGTTGAATGACTGATATGCGGTAAGTAGATGCCAAATTAAATCAATAATAATAGATTATAATTAATCAATTAGTGAAAGATACATTTGCAAGTGGTCTCATACTCATGTGCAAACACTTAGTGAATGTTTATACATATTTTCCATAACGGTGATGCTCCAGCTTGGCTGGAACACTTGTTGAAACTAGCATAGAAAAAGAACTCATCGTCATCATCATCATCACTATCACCATCCCCATCATCATCATTTAGCATCTGTTTTTGTAGCCAAGTGAAATCGTAGTTGTGGCTGGTACCAGTGATACATAACTAAATGGTTAAGACATTTGATTCCAAACCATGTGATTTCCAGTTCAGTCCCACTTCATAATACCTTATGCAAGAAGTGCCTCATAAGTATAGCCCCAGGCTGACCAAAGCCTTGTGTGTAGATTTGGTAGACAGAAACTAAACGACAACCAATGTGTATATATATGTATGTGTATATGTGTTTGTGCATGTGTGTGATGTCTCTATGCATGCATACATGTCTCTTTGTTTTGTCATTGCATGATAGTTGTACAGGAATGTCACCATCTTATAAGCGGTGTTGTAAAGGAATGTCACCATCTTACAAGCGGTGTTGTTCATTTTCAATCTTCCTTTGAACATACACAGCACACATACATGCTTAATAATTGCTGACATCAACATTTATTGGTTGTTTGGTTGATTCTCCAGTCACACTTTACATCACATTGTGTGTGAGCAAGAGTAAAAGAATTACAGAGAGAATTAACATAAAAAGTGCTGGATGAGTGCTCGTACTAGGTTTGGTGGCAAGCAATGAGTAAGGTAATACCACACACACACATACAGTGAGAGAGAGAAAGAGTCATACTGACAGAGAAGGAGAGGGAATAAATGACAGAGGAGGAGAGTAGAATAAATGAATGCCTGAAAGTTGGTTATTCTGTTATTTCTTTATTCTTTTATTTGTTTCAGTCTTTTGACTGTGGCCATGGTGGAGTACCGCTTTTAGTCAAACAAACTGACCTTAATACTTATTCTTTGTAAGCCTAGTACTTATTCTATTGGTCTCTTTTGCTGAACTGCTAAGTTACAGGGACATAAAAATGCCAACATTGGTTGTCAAGCAATGGTGAGGGGACAAACACAGACTCACAAATATATATATATATATATATATATATAACAATACAAAATGGGACAAGAACGCAAAACATCCAGACAGTTAGGTGATACAAAAAAGGGACAGCAAAACATCCAAATAGACAATACAAAGAAAACAAGGACGGGTCATTTGGAGTTTTCTTTCCTCAGTCAAGTTCCAGATTATCTTTGCAATTTCAGTTGGTTATACTCGAGATTGCTCCAATCTGGCCAACCCCAAGGAAAAACTAAGCTAAGAGCATTAGATTCCTTGGAAGAAAGCAGTGAATGTATACGAAAACAAGGATGGAAATATATATATATGTATATATATATATATATATATATATATATATATATAATATATATATATATATATATATATATATATATACGATGAGCTTCCTACAGTTTCTGTCCGCCAAATTCACTCAGAAAGCTTTGGTCAGCCTGAGGCTATAGTAGAAGACACTTGCCCAAGGTGTCACGCAGTGGGACTGAATCAAGAACCATGTGGTTGGTAACCAAGCTACTTATCACACAGCCACTTCTCTACCTAAAAGTTAGTGGGGAATTGAACCCCGCTCTCCCACATGACAGGCAGGGATACTTACCACTATACAACTGAGGAATTGTATTATTAATATTGGTTTGTGTTTCCATTTCTCAACAGCATAATGTAAGTAATTTATGAAGGTATCAAAGAAGACATTTCTTATAAAAAGACAGAAAAGATGTATTTTAAAATAATTGCAAATTAGCAATTCATTTCAAATTTCTCTTTCATAAACTTTCAAATGATATTTTTATTTACATTTCAAAATGAATTGTTAATTTGCAAATTACTTTTACATCTGTCTTTATAGTTAAAGTGTGTGTGTGTGTGAGAGAGAGAGAGAGAGAGAGAGAGAGAGAGAGAGAGAGAGAGAGAGAGAGAAGCTTAACTCTAGTTTGGTGCCTCACCATCTATTTTGATTCTTATAACTTTCTGAAAAATACAGATTTTTAATGAAATTTTGCAGAGGTAGATTTTCGATGGAATAAATTGTGATTATGTTGATAAAATTTAGAAAAATAATAATGCATATTTATTACAAATCTACAAATGAAAATTTTGTCTAATTTCATTTTGTTTTAAGGAAAAATATCTGTTCTTTGAAAATTAGTATTCATTTCATCATTTTCCATAAGCATCAAGAAATTTGATAAAAGTTAAATTGTAATTATTGTATATGAGGCATATATCCTGATATTACCCATGGTGACAGAAATATACTTCCAAAATATACATAATGGATAATACTCTAGCGCGCACGCGTGTGTGTCTGTGTGTTCATGTGTGTGTATGAGTGTGTGTATATATATATATATATATATATATATATATATATATATATATATATATATATGTATATTTGATTAATGAGAGAGACGGAAGATGGAAGATATGAGAGACTTTATTGATCACTACAATCATTTCAGAATCTATATCTATTAATGGTTATGTATAATACTTTTTCGCTGTATTGTGTATTTGTTTCTTTTTGTATCTTATATTTGTTATGGCTCTTCTATAAGTATGAAGCTGTGTACTTTAATTTGCCATTTATATATATGAAAAACGAAGAAAAAATTTTGTTAAACAGAGTTTATTTTAATGAGATACCTCTTGAAATCACCTGAGGAGACACATCCACAATGATGGATACACCTAAACCAGATGTTCAGTATCCCACCCATGATGGATCAATGCTGGCTGGGTCGAAACAATTGTAGTGATCAATAAACATTCTTGTATCTAAGGCGGTAAACTGGCAGAAACGTTAGCACACCGGGTGAAATGCTTAGTGGTATTTTGTCTGTCTCTAGGTTCTGAGTTCAAATTCCGCTGAGGTTGACTTTGCCTCTCATTCTTTCAGGGTCGATAAAATAAGTACCAGTTGCGTACTTGGATCGATCTAATCGACTGGTCCTCTTCCCAAAAATTTCGGGCCTTGTCCCTAGAGTAGAAAAGAACAAACATTCTTGTACCTTTCAGTTTCCATCTCTCATTAATCAAATACCCAACAAACTCTGAGCCAGTGAATATGTTTTGCTGGTAAACTACCAGGTGTATACCATACAATTTATTAAAGGTTTTCCCTTAATCCTGAAATCAATTGATCTGTAATTAAACCTTGCCATGAATCTTTTTTGTTTATTGGCCTGAATTTGGCACGTATTTATTGTGATAATTTTAAGGTTGCTTTGTGACATTTGGCATCATCTTTAAGCATGAGGCTAAGCCAGTGTACTTACTTGCTTGCCCTGAATATTAATTTATAAATTTATTAATTTTACCTTTACTGGTTTATTACATGCTAACTACCTGATAAAATCATATATAGATTTTATCCTGAATTTTAATCTGTGTTCCTTTCTGTCAAAGAGCATAGGCTCGAAATGTAAAAGACTTTCTCACTTCCCAAGCATTAAACTAATACATCTGTTTGTTGTTTACACACCTGTGCTCACATGGTCGCACCAGTTTCATCCTGTCTCCACCTCACACACTTCGGACTTCTTCCTGAATTTTCTACTCTCCTACACTTTGGACTTCCACCTGGTTTTTCTGCACCTCTCCTACATACACATGGGTTACATTGGACTCTTCTGTTGAAGAGGAATTTCTACAATACACCATGACATTTGAACCTTTTGAACTTTTCTGAACTTTTTTGTACTTTCTGCTTTTTCCTTCTCTGTTTTCTCTCAATCTGCACATTGTTGATCTCTAGCCACTAAACCTTCTTTTTATATTTTCTCTCCCTGTTTATTTCTGTGTTCCTTTCTGTTGAAGAGCGTAGACTCAAAACATAAAAGACTTTCTCACTTCCCAAGCATTAAACTAATACACCTACTTGTTGTTTATACACCTGTCTTCGTCTTTTGTTTTGTTTTTTTTTGTAAATTCCAACTATATATATATGATGAAAGAGTGAAAACAAGAAAAAGAAAAGCAACAAATTTTAATGAGTGTGTTATTATAATGGGTGAAAGGAAAGGGGAAGGGTCTTTAACATTTTGGGTGTGAGTCCTTCATCAGAAAAAAAAGAACAAGAAGCAAAGGTTGCAAAAAAGAAAGAAGAAAAATAATGTTTTGGGACCAAGTGAGAATGTAGTTCTATGTGTGTGTGTTTACATTCTGTCTCTTAATGGTTCAATGAATAAGAGTTTAAAATGAGTACTAGTGTTACTATGATGAAGTAAAAATCCTTCAAGGTGGTGCTTCAATATGGCTGCAGTCTGATGGATGAAACCAGTAACATAATAGAAGAAAGAATATAAAATTTACTTTATAAACATAAATATTTTAACCCTTTAGCGTTCAGATTTCTATGTCAAAAGTTAACGCTTATTTATTCGCATTGTTTTGAATTAATCAAGCATTATCTCGTAACTTTGAGATTTCAATGATGTGATTGTTTATTTTTAGAGTAACATTGTAGGGTAGGTGTGAGAGGCTGGCTCTGGCCATATTGACTGTTAAAGCAGGTAGAATATGTGGGCTGGACTTGGCGAATTTAAATGCTAAAGTGTTAAAATACAGTAAATTATTAAGTACTTGTTTATTTTAGTAAATGACACATTACTACCAAAAGTGCCATCTTGCACTGCAAAATATATCTTTGACCTTTAGCTTACGCTGTATGTATGGGCAGATGGAAACACCTTGTCTGTTTATGTAATATGTTTGTGGTCAAAGGCAGTGAGGTGGTAGAAACTTTAGCACACCGGGTAAAACACTGCTCTCTACAGTTGACATGACCTGCTAGAAATAACAGACAAATCTCCCTCAAATCATAGCATACCATCTTAAAAAGGAAGAACACTTGAGATAATATAGTGATTCTAGATACATTGTCTCAGTAAGGCTGGGATGGTTGTAGCTAGAATGCTTTTGATCAAAGGTCTGTTGGGTTAAGGTGTAACTAAAACTAAACATCAGCATATTGATTGAACAAATGTCCTTTGGAAAATGCATGAACACCACAAATGCCACTCAGCATCAAGCCTCATCAATTGAAGCTCCAAAGATCAATCATTCCTCTTTGATAGATGCTAGTGCTGCTGCCATGTGTGGGCGGAGGAAGAAACATTATTACTGCGATAAATAACTATTTTTATGGGCAACATCATTGTCATAATCGCTCCCGCCACCACCACCACCACCACCACCACCACCACCACCATCATCATTGTTATTGTTGTCATCATCACCATTATCAACATGATCATAATCATCATCATCCTCATCATCACTATGATTGAGATCATGATCACATCCATATCATCAACACTATTATCACTCTCTCCTCCTCCTCCTTCTTTATCATGATCATCACTATGATCATCATCATCATCATTGTAGCATGCGAAGATAACAAACAGAAATGCTATATGGAACGATAATCTCTCTCTCAATCTGCATACATAAGATGTAATGATTATAGAGAATTGTTACTGTAGTAGGAGGCAATGTGAGGAAGAGTAAGAGGAAAGGCAGTATTTGTTGGTAAAATAAATAAAGGTGTCACACTATACAAACCATATTTTTATAGCTCCACCACAAGATCTCAGATATTTATGTATGTGTGCATTGGATTGGATTGGCCATGTTCAGTCCACTACAGGATGAAGGCTTCAGTATGTTCTCCTCACCAACCATGTTCTGATATGGAAGCTGTGAATATGAGCTTGGGATCATACTGGTTTGTTGAGCCTACTCTGCCACACTGGCTCAATGTGGCTTCTTAGAGGGATGTAGTTTTTGTTTTCTTTATACTCATACCCAGGAGCAGTTAAGCCAGTTACATCAATCAATGCTGGATTAACCATTAAGCATTGATCAGTGCTGGATTAATCATTAAGTAAAATAAGCATGTGCTTAGGGCATCAAGGGAAGGAGGGAGCACAACAGAAATAGTAAATGGTTTACAGCACAAAAGAAATCACTTTAAACTTGCTAAAATAATATTTGGAATGCCTTTATCTCTACTAAGTATAGAGGCAGATGTGTTACTTAAGATTAATTTTGAGGATCTGATTAAAGACCTTGCAATTCAAAAAAGTTGGAGGAAACTTTTCAAATATGAATAAAGTGGAAGTATACAAAAATAAACATTACTTTCCTTCTTACTGTTTTGTTTCATTTTCAAAAATAAAAATTTATTTTACGCTTTGTTATTGTTTATATTTTGAATTACATAATCTTTTATGAAGACACCAAAATCTTTTAAGTGCATGTTACTCCAACCTAATTAGGGGCCTCAATTTAAGTACCTAATTCAATTGAAACATTAATTGTATGTATATATACAAACATACATATATATATATAGTTGAAAAATATCGTTATAGGTATAAATATACTATAAACAATTGTAGAAAAATGGAGGAGAAAAAGATGTTGCATCAAAATTAGATTTAATACAAAATAGGATTCAATACATACACACGTTTCAAAGGACAATACAAATATGTAAGAAAAAATTATAATCATTGTAATTATAATTAAAATTTATGCATTGTCATTCTCATCAGTGTTAGGAATTTTTGGAAGGGCATCAAAAAAGCTTTAATAAAATAAATTAAAATAAGCTACAATAAGGAAGAGTACAAATGGGGTAATATGGGTAAAATCTGATATTTACAAGCAAGATGTTAAAGGGAAAAAATAACAGTAATAATATTAGTGAGAGAGACAAAAGAGAAAAAACGACAGACGTATTGATGTGTATGCACATCTATATGTGCAGTAAACAATAACATAAAAATAACAATAAAAATCTAACAGATATGTTTAAAAAAATGGTAACGGGTCGTGACAATGTATAATGTCAACAGCACCACACGTGTATAGTAGAATATAACGCAACAGGTGCACTAATAGAAAAAAACCATAGAGTGTTATACATATACATATTAATATTGAAAAACGAAAAATATATATATATTACATGAGGCTAAAAGTGATAGGCAAGACAATGTTTGAAAAATGTTACAATATTTAAGTAATAATGTACATACAAACAGAAAAAACCAAAAAGAATTTAACAAGTAAAAAAACATTGATCACAGACAAGACTGGCCAGTGTATTCGAAAGAGTTACCTTACTCGAAAATTAGGCTGGGGAAGGGGAGACAATCAGAAAAAGGTAGAACAAAAAACGAATATATAAAGGAGAAAATTATTATAAATTTACAAGTGATTGAAAAAACGTATACACTTAACACATAAGGATATAGTCATACACATATACATACATACATACATACATACATACATACATAATACATACATACATACATACACAACACACACATACACACACACACACACACACACACAAAGAAAACGTGCAAACACTCACACATACACAATCAGGGATGCAAGTGTGAGGGAAGATACAAAAAGTAAAATAAAGCAGTACGTATTCATATAAGACATATAGAAGTATATATACATACACGCACATACATACACACACCCATGCAAATAAGAATATATACACATACACACATACATGTGTGTATATCATCATCATCATCATCATCATTTAGCGTCCGTTTTCCATGCTAGCATGGGTTGGACGGTTTAACTGGGGTCTGTGAAGCCAGAAGGCTTCATCAGGCCCAGTCAAATCTGGCAGTGTTTCTACGGCTGGATGCCCTTCCTAACGCCAACCACTCCGTGAGTGTAGTGGGTGCTTTTTACGTTCCACCTGCACAGGTGCCAGACAGAGCTGGCAAACGGCCATGAACGGATGGTGCTTTTACGTGCCACCGGCACATACATATACATACATATATATACATACACACACCTACTAACACATACATAAAACATAATTGTTTATGGTATATTTATACCTATAACAATATTTTTTAATTACTATTTTCATATACTTAATACTTGCTCTTGCTGTTTTTTATGAATACGATGAATCTTTATTAGAAATCATTCTTTTCTCTCTTTTTGGACCTCTCATCTGTGAGTTATCAGAGGGTGTGCAGATTAGTTATGGTTCAGTTCAGTCCATTATCACTGAAGATTTGGGTAAGAGACATGTATCTGCCAGGTTTGTGCCCAAATTGCTTTCAGTTGACCAAAAAGGCACTCAGGATTCAGCTGCACAAGATCTCCTTGATTGTGTTGAGAGTGGTTAAAACTTTTTGAAAACTTTGCATAAGCCTCTGAGCAGGTATCACCAAGCTTTTGGCAAACTTTGATGCAGATTCTCTGTTCAACTTTCTCTGTCGTGGTCAATGCAATGATCACATGCTACACACCTTCCTTCCAAGAACTGCTGTAAACAGAGAAAGTGAGCTAGAATATTAAAACTTAGTGCACATGTACAGCAGAGTTCAAGGTCAGTCTGTGCCAAGCGGCTTCACTTTGTGTGCTTTAGCTTCATTAATATGGCAACCGTCTGGATTCCTATTGATCAGGCCACGTATATATATGTGTGTGTGTGTGTGTGGTGTGTGTGTGTGTGTATGTATGTATGTATGTATGTATGTACACACACACGCACATAAATATATATATGTGTGTCTTTGTCCCCCCCCCCCCCACTACCACTTGACAACTGGTGTCGGTGAGTTTACATCCTTATAACTTGGCAGTTCAACAAAAGAGACCGATAGAATAAGTACCAGGCTTGAAAAGAATAAGCATTGGGGACCAACTCGTTCAACTAAAATGTCTTCAAGGTGGTGCTCCAGCATGGTCCCAACCTAATGACTGATACAAGTTAAAGATAAAAGATACAATTTCATGATTTGAAGAATCCTGGAATCTATTGAGATGCATCCGAATCATGTTGGCACCAGTTTTATTCCTATTATGTTACTGTTACATACATGAAGCGAAGAAGGCAAATAAGTTCAAAATACAAGACTAGATATATTGACAATGTGTCACTAGATTTTGAGATGTTAGGGCAGGCTTGCTTAAAGTAAAAGAAGCATAAAAAGATAATGAAAACAAACAAAAAAGAAATGGTGGAAAGCAGAGAATCCAAAGAAGGCACTAGTAAAAACATAGAATTTAGGATTCAATATTGTTTGCTAGCAGAATTTATCCATGTTTATCTATTCAATCTGTTCAATATCCATTAGTGATTGGCTGTTTGAATATACATATATACTTACTCCCACACACTTGCAAACACACACACACACACATACATATACATGCACACACACATCATTCCATCAAGTTGAGAATGATTCCTTTCTTGCTGAAATTGTAGATGCATCATTTATAGGTTATTCTGGAGATGAATTAAATTTGTATGAATTATTAAATTCTGTAGTGTTTAAGACAGTTGACACCTCTTACTAATAGCATGTTCTTCATATCCTTGCAGAAAACACACATACACCATACAGATAAACAAATACACAAACCCACACACATGGAAAAAGCAAAAACAATCCGAAACTGTTTGTATTTTGTGAGGAATAAAATGCTGTTGAAGGAAGGCCTGCAAAGAATTAGTCAATATAGTTGATAGGAATTTAGCATAAACAAATCCAAGAATGCAACAGTGCTAATAATAGTGATTTCTTATATTGACACAGTGCCAGAGCTTTTTAAAGATGGTACACTTGACTAAATTGATTTCACTAGATGGCTGGTGCTTATTTTATCTCCCTGCCAGAGAGATGTGAGGTAAAATTTGCCCTCTTGGGAATAGAATGAAGAGAATAGAGGCATTGCAATGAGTTGCTTGTCAGGATTATAATCCGCTTCCAGCATTTTTACTCCAGAGCTGCCCATAATAGTATTTCTAATGATAAGGTTTCTAATTTGGACAGAAGGTCATTTATTTCGAGGGGATGTATATATTTTATGTTTTATTTGTTTCAGGCATTAGACTGTGGCCATGCTGGGGCACAGCCTAGAAGGATTTTAGTTCAAATGGATCAACCAATGGTACTTATTATTTTTTTGTAAAGCCTGGGACTTATTGTCAGTCTCTTTAGCTGAAGTGCTAAGTTCTAGGGATGTAAACATATCAACCCTGGTTGTCAAACAATGGTGGGGAACAAACACAGACACACACACACAGATACACACATGATGGGCTTCTTTTAGTTTCCATCTGTTACCAAATTCACTCAAATACATTTGACCAAGGTGGCACACAGTGAGACTGAACATAAAACCGTGTGGTTTGGAAGCAAACTTCTTACCACACAGCCATACCTGCACCTATATATCGCTGTCCAGTTCAGGCATTGTCGTTCTTTTTCGGCCGGTCGCTGTTGAGGTCAGTTGTGTCTGTTCTGTTCTGTTCTGTCCTTCCGCCGAGTCAGATAATATTTTTTGCCATCTTCCTATTCGCTAGCTTGCTACACTCGTCTGATTGTCAAAAGACACTGTTTTGTTTTGCTTTATTTTTGTTGTAATTGTATAATTATTTTCCTTTTGTCCTACAGCCGAAAAGCATTTGTCCGTTGTACATGTATAATTCTATTTCATGTGTTACGTTCATCCAATAGTCGAAAGACCCTTTCTGTTGTTTACTTATTTGTTTCCATATATGTACATTTGTTTGCCTTGCCCAGGGGCTTAATGCTTTAAGCTTGAGGTCTTGGTCCAGCTGGTTTCGAGTAATATCGAAAATAAATGGGCGAAACCATGTGGACATTTTGGATTTCGACTGAAGAGACAATTGGCTGCGAATGATCCATGTATCTTGGTTTGTCCTGTTTGCTGTTGTCAGGCTTTTGTCCTTTACCTGCAAGTTGTGTTTTAGCAGTTTCAGTTTGTTGTGTTTTTTTCTGTTCTATCTTTGAGTTATATATATATATATATATATATATATATATATATATTGGCCCCCGTGCCGGTGGCATGTAAAAAGCACCATCTGTCCGTGGCCGTTTGCCAGCTCCGTCTGGCACCTGTGCGGGTGGCACGTAAAAAGCACCCACTACACTCACGGAGTGGTTGGCGTTAGGAAGGGCATCCAGCCGTAGAAACACTGCCAGATCAGACTGGGCCTGATGCAGCCTTCTGGCTTCACAGACCCCAGTTGAACCGTCCAACCCATGCTAGCATGGAAAGCGGACGCTAAATGATGATGATGATGATGATGATGATATATATATACATATATATATATTCTTTTGATTAGCGGTTGTGTTAACCTCATGAAGGGATGGTTTCATCGAAGGAAATACTGGTTCAATATCTAGTATTTTGGGGGGATTAATTTCCTTAAAATAATAGGTATATGTATAAACACTTATAGTTTATATTTATATAAAAGAAGAAAAAGAAAATGGGTATTAGGAAATTAATTGTTTATTATTAACAGAAAATCAATCATCATCCCTTACAGTTGTTTCAATTAATGCTCAGTAAATATAATCTAAATATTAAATTTATATGACCTGAGCTTAACATCTTCAGAGGGGAAAAAATATACCCTTGGGTGTTTTATATGTGTTTATGGATTCATTATAGCAGATTGAATGATACTGTTTATGAATTGTATTGTTATATGTTTGGGCAAGGGGTTTGCAGATTGATTGGAGATAAGTTAAGGTAGGTAAATAGAATTAGAACAATAAATGAATAAATTAGATAGCAATAAAATAGATAGTAATACATAGTAATACTTGTCCATGAGGAGCTCTGCTCCATCAACCTTCTCCTCCACCCACTTTCTTTCCCTAACACCCAAAATGGATCGGTGAGGGTGCCACATAAAAAAACACCTAATATGCTCTGTAAAGTGGTTGGTGTTAGGAAGGGCATACAGCTGTAGAAACCATGCCAAGACAGATATTGGAACGTGGTGTGGCCCCAGGCCTTGCCAGCTCCTGTAAAACTGTTCAACCCATGCCAGCATGGAAAACAGACATTAAATGATGATGATGATGATGATGATTGATCACTGCCAGATGAGCACAACTAAAGACTAATGTTTAATGTGGAATAACTGAAGATTTTGTGTTTAGTTTGCTGTCCCTTAAATATAATGTCTATTGACACACCAATCACCATTGATATCTTCACTGTTGCCATTGCTTCCAGCAGTTCCTTGGTCATCACAATCTTCCTAGAGAAGTTAACCATTCAGTTCTATATTTAAGAGATGAGGAATTATGTACATTATTTACTTTATTTACATTTGACAGATATTTGTCCTCATCTTGTTTGTTGTTAACACAACGTTTTGGCTGATATACCATCCAGCCTTCATCAGGTGTTTTGGGGAAATTTCTAGCCTGGGTTCTCATTCCTAAGGTATTTTTCGATGTTATTATTATTATTATTATTATTATTATTATTATTATTATTATTATTATTATTATTATTATTACTTTTTTTTTTTTTCTTCTTTCAAATTTTCTTCCATTTCTTGCCGAGTGTCTTCCCGACTCCTAGGGCAAAGAAACTCATAGTGTATATTGGTAGGCCATTAAACCAAACTCAGTAGTTCGTTCGTTCATTTTTTTAAAATTTTTTTTTTAAAGTTAAATTAAAATACATGAGCAGCAACAGTTCTCACATCGACAATGCTCTTCTCAATACGTGTGATGTACCAGTTAAGACAATCTTTTGCACTTCTTGCAGGGATGGTAAGCCAGGGATCATTCTCATATAATTTTCGGTTCCCTTCTTGATCATTCCTAGTGCTCCTACGATCACTGGTATTGTAACCGCCTTGAGATGCCACATTTTCTCAATTTCAATGAGTAGGTCTTTATATTTTCTGAGCTTGTCAAACTCTTTCGCTGAGATATTATGATCACAGGGGATGCTCATGTCGATCAATAAGCAAACTTTATTGTTTTGGTCTTTTACAACAATATCTGGTTTATTGGCCTTGATGGTTCGGTCTGTATGTACTGGAAAGTCCCACAGAATGGTTACATTTTCTCCTTCAGTTACAGCCTCAGGGTGGTGATTATACCACTTGTCGGCAGTTTTGATATTGTAATGCCGACTTATTAGCCAGTGGAGATATTGGCCAACTCTGTCATGTCTTAATTTATACTCCACTGGTGCTAAGACTTTACATCCAGAGATTAGGTGGTCCACTGTTTCAATCATGTCGTTGCAGAATCGGCATTTTGGGTCTGCTCCATTTTTCATCACATTGGCCTGGTAGTTCCGGGTTAATAGGCTTTGGTCTTGAGCAGCCAGGATGAAACCTTCGCTCTCTGCTTTTAGCCCTGAGCTCCGCAGCCACTGATGGGTTTGCTTCTGGTCAACATCAGCTTGTTTGCTGCGGGTCAAGCAACCTGTTGCCTGTCCCTTTTTCTTATATACAATATATATACTGAACTTTACAGAAGTTCCTGCCTGTAATTGGCTATATTTACATACCGAATTCTACCAGTAAATAATTGGGGTTTTTTTAAAAGCCTTTATAGAAATTATTTACTCTTATTATTATATTACTATTTGGATTTTTCACTCCCATATGACAACCCAATAGTTCCTAATCATACGAACTATTTTTGTAGTGCGCATGGCAAAATTTTGGAGGGAAGATTTACGAATTCAAACGTCTATGTAGGTTTAGCTTTTGCTCACTTTCTTCAATATTTTGATGTCGCATGGTCAGAAGGTTTGAGGTACGTAGCATTTGATAAATCTATGACAAATCTTTTTCAATGGAAAGCTGTGCTAAAGAAGGATGTGAAATATATATGCAATGTATATGAAATATATATCAAAAATATATATGAAATATATATTCAATATGTTTATAATCCAGAAACATGATGTTCACAGATAACCACCAGACTTCGTTTTCGTTATCTATTCCTTCTGTTTTGCATATGTGAATTACAGGGTTTGTCGTGCCCGGAGTCCAACTTTGATAGAAATAAGCATTCTTGACTGCTATTTCTATTTTTTCGGTATGCGGTCAAGCAACCTGTTGCCTGTCCCTTTTTCTTATATACAATATATATACTGAACTTTACAGAAGTTCCTGCCGGTAATCGGCTATATTTACATACCGAATTCTACCAGTAAATAATTGGGGTTTTTTTAAAAGCCTTTATAGAAATTATTTACTCTTATTATTATATTACTATTTGGATTTTTCACTCCCATATGACAACCCAATAGTTCCTAATCATACGGAACTATTTTTGTAGTGCGCATGGCAAAATTTTGGAGGGAAGATTTACGAATTCAAACGTCTATGTAGGTTTAGCTTTTGCTCACTTTCTTCAAATATTTTGATGTCGCATGGTCAGAAGGTTTGAGGTACGTAGCATTTGATAAATCTATGACAAATCTTTTTCAATGGAAAGCTGTGCTGAAGAAGGATGTGAAATATATATGCAATGTATATGAAATATATATCAAAAATATATATTCAATATATATTCAATATGTTTATAATCCAGAAACATGATGTTCACAGATAACCACCAGACTTCGTTTTCGTTATCTATTCCTTCTGTTTTGCATATGTGAATTACAGGGTTTGTCGTGCCCGGAGTCCAACTTTGATAGAAATAAGCATTCTTGACTGCTATTTCTATTTTTTCGGTATGCGGTCAAGCAACCTGTTGCCTGTCCCTTTTTCTTATATACAATATATATACTGAACTTTATAGAAGTTCCTGCCGGTAATCGGCTATATTTACATACCGAATTCTACCAGTAAATAATTGGGGTTTTTTTAAAAGCCTTTATAGAAATTATTTACTCTTATTATTATATATATATATATATATATATAACAAACACCATCCGATCGTGGCCGTTCGCCAGCCTCATCTGGCATCTGTGTCGGTGGCACATAAAAACACCATCCGAGCGTGGCCGTCTGCCAGCCTTGTCTGGCACCTGTGTCGGTGGCACATAAAAAACACCATCTGAGCGTGGCCGTTCGCCAGCCTCATCTGGCACCTGTGTCGGTGGCACATAAAATCACCCACTACACTCTCGGAGTGGTTGGCGTTAGGAAGGGCATCCAGCTGTAGAAACACTGCCAGATCTGACTGGCCTGGTGCAGCCTTCGGCTCCCCAGACCCCAGTTGAACCGTCCAACCCATGCTAGCATGGAAAACGGACGCTAAATGAATGATGATGATGATGATGATGATGATATATATTATATATTTATATATACATATATATATATATATAATATATATATTATATATATATATATATAATATATATATTATATATATAATATATATATATATATAATATAATATATATATATATATATATAAATCAAATCATATATCAGAAAGCAGGGGTTAAGTGACCCATCTGTTCGTGTCCACTGTCAGCCTCGTCTCGCACCCGTGTCGGTGATACGTAAAAGCACCATTCGCTCGTGGCCGTTTGCCAGCTCTGTCTGGCCCCCGCATCGGTGACACGTAAAAGCACCGTCCGTTCGTGGCCGTTTGCCAGCTCCGTCTGGCCCCGTGTCGGTGGCACATAAAAGCACCGTCCGTTCGTGTCCGTTGCCAGCCTCGACTGGCCCCCGTGCCGGTGACACGTAAAAGCACCGTCTGTTCGTGGCCGTTTGCCAGCTCCGTCTGGCCCCGTGTCGGTGGCACGTAAAAGCACCATCCGTTCGTGTTCGTAGCCAGCCTCGGCTGGCCCCCGTGCAGGTGACACGTAAAAGCACCGTCCGTTCGTGGCCGTTTGCCAGCTCCGTCTGGCCCCGTGTCGGTGGCACGTAAAAGCACCATCCGTTCGTGTCCGTTGCCAGCATTGCCTGGCCCCGTGCCGGTGACACGTAAAAACACCATCCGTTCGCCAGCTCTGTCTGGCACCTGTGCAGGTGGCACGTAAAAAACACCCACTACACTCGTGGAGTGGTTGGCGTTAGGAAGGGCATCCAGCCGTAGAAACACTGCCAAATCTGACTGGGCCTGATGAAGCCTTCCGGCTTCACAGACCCCAGTTAAACCGTCCAACCCATGCTAGCATGGAAAACGGACGCTAAATGATGATGATGATGATGATGATGATGATGATATATATATATATATATATATATATTTATGTGTGTCTTTGTGTCTGTATTCGTCACCCACCATTGCCTGACAACCGATGTTGGTGTGTTTACATCTCTGAAGCTTAGCAGTTCAGCAAAAGAGGACAATAGAATAAGTACTAGCCTAAGTCGATTTTTTTGACTAAAGGTGGTGCTCCAGCATGGCCACAGTCAAATGACTGAAATGTGTAAAGGAGTAAAAGAGTAAAACATCCATTTTCCAAGTTGGCATGGGTTAGACAGTTTAACCAGAGCTGGCAAGATGGAGAGCTTCACCAAGCTCCACTTATCTATTTTGGCATAGTTTCTACAGCAGCATGCTTTTCCTAATGCCAACTATTTTGCAGAGGGCATTGGTTGCTTTTCATGTGGCACCAGCATGAGTGTTTGATATGTGGCACAAACATGAGGGCAAAATGTTAAGTGATGTTTCATCCATCTTTATGTTTTTTGTTCAAATTTGGTCAAGGTTGCCTTGCATTCTTACAGGGTCGATAAAATAAGTACCAGTTGAGCACTGGGGTAGATGTTATTGACTTACCACCTCCCCCCAAACTGCTGGCTTTGTGCCAAAATTTGAAACCAAGTTATTATATTCTTCCAATTTCTTAATTTTAACTTTTAGTACTGGGTCATCCTATAAATAATGTGTTTTTTTTAATACTTCTTTTATTTTTCAAAATTAAGATAAACAAAGTTCTTTTTTAATCTAAAATATACTCTTCTTCATTTTCTACAATACCCTTTCATCTAGCTGGTAGAATTGCAAGGCCCCTCTTCCAAAATTCACTTGTCTGTGATGAAAAATACTCCTCTAGTACTGTTCTGACCTCATCTACAGAATTCATATGTTTTCTGTCCAAATGATTTTGAAGATTGTGGAATAAATGATAATCAGATGGGGCAATGTCCAGTGAATATGG